>NC_056746.1:1290279703-1290382931 GCF_019279795.1 Protopterus annectens | reverse complement strand
TCCAAGATGCACTCAAGCTCTCCTCAGTATGGAGAACATCGATATCTGTGCAGTGACAGAAACCTGGTTCAAGGCTCCAGAGAGCACCCCAGCACTACCAGGCTATACCTCATATCATGCTTTTCGGCCCCAAAACTCGGACCGAACCATAAAAGGAGGGGAGTTTCCAAATTTATCAAGGATATCCACACCTCCAGGTTAGTGGCATTGCATGAAGTATCGGAGACCATCCATGTGCAGTGGGCAAGACTACTTTTCAGTTTATAGCATCCTACAGACCACCCTCTCAAAGTCAGGAATCCCACTCGGCTTTCCTGAAAACATTGGAGAACATGAAGATCTCTCCGAACACCATTATATTGGGCGACTTCAACTACCCAAACATTGACTGGGAGCACTACTCAAGCCCCAGCACCTTAGCCCAAGGATTCCTGGAAATTATAAACTCAAATGCTATGGAACAACTAGTCACCACTCCCACAAGAGGGGACAACATACTAGACGCGATCATTACCAACATGGGGACTCTATGCTCCACACCAGAAGTATATCCCTCATTGGTAAGATCAGACCATAAATTAATTTCACTGGATGTCCACATCCCGACCCCACCCCCAGCCCAGAAAACCACAGTGAAAAACTTCTCAAAGCGAACTTCTCACTTCTCAAAAGTGGAATCCTTCAAGGCCCCAGGGCCAGTGGAAACTATGGCCCAAACTGCAGAATCCTATATAAATGCATTCTATGGACATCTCCAGGAATGCATGGATCATGCTATCCCAAACAAAACCAAGACCCAATCATCCAAAGGCAGGTGTCTGGTCTGGTGGACCCCTGCCATAAATAAACTGTACAACAGAAGGAGGAAGCTACTACATGATAGAGCAAAATCCCTAATAGGGAAGGCATCTCTGATCAGTACTAGCAAAAAATTATGATCCCTCATAAAATCCTCCAAGGCCAGCTTCGAGAGAAAAATTGCACAGGACGCCAAAGACAATCATAAGGCTTTTTTCAGTTATGTTAGAAACCTGGGATGCAACTCCCAGACTTGTTCTGAGTTGATTCTAAATGACAAAAAATACACTGAACCCACAGACATCACCAATATCTTGGCAGACGGGTTCAGTGCAAACTTCTCCACCCCCACCCCCCCAAAAGAGCAAGTATCTATCCCGGCAGAGGGCTGCCTCCCAAACATCTCAGATGCTCAGGTGAAGGCTGCCCTCTCCAAGGCAAAAAACACTGCTTCCATGGGACCAGATGGCGTCCCGGGTTGCATCCTACATGAACTCCAAGAGGAACTAATCCCTCAAATAAAACAGCTATACAATCTCAGCCTCACTACAGGATATGTGCCCACAGAATGGTGTACAGCAACAGTGGTCCCACTCCACAAAGGTGGAGCCTCTACGGACCCTGGAAACTATGGACATCTCCAGGAATGCATGGATCATGCTATCCCAAACAAAACCAAGACCCAATCATCCAAAGGCAGGTGTCCTGACTAGCTTAGTCTGCAAGGCTATGGAGAGGATCATCATGGAGCTCATAAACAAAGACATTGGGGACCTACAGACACTAGATCCTACCCAGTTTGGCTTTATCAAGGGCAGATCCTGCCCTTTGAACCTGGTTGACTTCTTTGAAACAGTCACCAAAGCCATAGATGAAGGGAAGGTAGTCCACACAGCCTATCTGGACCTTGCAAAGGCATTTGACACAATACCCCACTCGGGCATCATAGATAAGCTATCCAGCTTAAATATAAACCCCTATGTCACAAGATGGGTCGCAAACTGGCTCAAAGACAGAACCCACAGAGTGAGAGTTGCTGGAGCCATGTCAGACTTGAAACCGGTCACAAGTGGCGTCCCACAGGGTTCTGTCCTGGGACCACTCTTGTTCGGTATATACTTTTCCGAGGTACAGGCAAATGTGGGAAGGCTATGGCTCACCAAGTTCGCAGACGACTGCAAACTGGGTGCCATAATCAACTCTCCAGCTGACACAAACATCCTTCAAAAAGGTTTCACAGAGACAGATAACTGGTGCCAGTGCCATGGTTTAAAGCTAAATGCCAAAAAATGAATAGTCATACCCTTTGGCAAGAACAATGTGCCCACAAATTACCACATAGGCGGAAACCCATTAAGTACAGAGAAAGTTATTAGGGACCTGGGGACCCAAGTTGATAGCAATCTCTCCTTTGAAAACCACATTGCCAAAGTGGTTAGAAAGACCTTCTACATAGCCCACCTCATCACGAAGGGTTTCACATCTAGATCAAGAGAGGTAATCGTGCCCCTTTATTCATCCCTCATCAGGCCCATCATAGAATACAATGCCCCTTTTGGGATGTGCCTTACCTGACACCTGCAGCAATTAGAAAGACCCCAAAAGTATCTCACCAAGAGGATCAAGGGTCTCAAACAGATGCCATATGCTGCTCGGTTAAAAAAACTTCAGCTCTACTCAGTTGCATGCCGCCTACTTCGAGGCGATCTATGCCTGACATACAAAGCTATGTCAAATCCAGAATTAATGGACATGCTCCACCTCAGTAAATCTAAATCCCTTAGAGCCACACGCTCGAGGGACTTGAACCTCAGCACAGAAATAAATAGAACTTGCTGGAGGGACAGGTTCATAACCCAGAGGCTCCCTTTGCTCTGGAATAGAATTCCAGTTCATGTGAAACAGAGCACCTCACTGAATTTCTTCAAGAGGAATCTCGATAAGAGGACGGGGGATCATAGGTTTGTCCCAGGGATTACTCCCGTGTCACTATTAGACAGAGGCACAGTAAACTAAACCTTAAAAAGGGCACAGTATACTCAAATCAAGGGGTGGCGTAAGCCATACAGAATCGGGCTAGGCTTATAATTGCCCCAGGGCAGATAGCCTAGTATGAACCTATGAACCTATGAACCTAATAAAAAGGCCTTGTTTCTACAAAAGAGTATTTCATGATTCAGGGGCCCTAGTTGCAATGAGGAAAGACCTCATTACCAGCTAATCTGCATATCTGTGAATCACCATTATCTACCGCAAGTACGGATCAGCACTTCCAGTAGTAATTAAGAGTGGCAGTGGTCGCATTGTGTTAGCTTTGGCATCCCCCGTTCACTCTGCCACATACAAGCATGCACACACACAAACACACACACACACACACACATATATATATAATATATATATATATATATATATATATATATATATATATACACACACACACACACACACACACACATATATATATATATATATATATATATATATATATATATATATATATACACACACACACACACACACATATATATATATATATATATATATATATGTATATATATATATATATATACAGAGACACACACACGACGACACGCCAAGACACGCAAGCACGCAATCACACACACACACACACACACACACACACACACACACACACACACACACACACACACACACACACACACACACACACACACACACACACACACACACACACACACATACTATACCTATTCCTGTAGTGTTAGTACACCCACAATGTCTCCTTTCTCTTGCCTCCTGTAAATCACAAATGATTGCAGTCAGTTAGTTATCAATGCCAGACATTAGAGTTTCACATTTTATATACTTCTGTAAATCCAGGGTGGTGCAAAAGTCCTTAGACAAGCAACTTTCACAGTTTATAGAAGACATAATTTAACTCTGACTCTGATATTGTCCCGTCTTGTGCTACAATGTTGAAAGGCAGGCCTAGTGTTCCCTGTCCCCCTCCTATATGTATGTTATGAACTTTTTCAGGCAATGAATAATATTCAAGATCCGGAATATATGTGTAAAAAACCCTTACTGCACTGACTTCTCAGTTAGTGCATTAGGTTAGTGCCAAGGTTTACTGTGGTAAGGGTATAGTGTTCAGTTCCTTCTTAGTGCCTTTAACATGTGCTACTTAAATATTATCCCTGGCGTCAAGTATCCCCCCATCTATTATGTTTTAAGCGTCATTACAGCACAAGTGATTGTCCTAGGGGTTTAGTGTCCCTCCCCAGTGCTCTGTATGTGTAAGCGCTGTTAAGACAGTAAAGGAAGTGTTGTCCCTAGTGTCTAGTGTTCTCCTCATGACACCTGGTGTATAAAGAGTGCCATTGAGGACAAAAGGATTGGTTCTCCCTGATGTCAAGTGTTTACCTCCCAATCCCCTGTAAGTGTGAAAGGGCTGTTAAGACAAAAAAGGAAGAGTTATCCCTGAGGTTTAGTATTTCTTCCTGATCCATGTATTTAGAGGGGTCTACTTTGACCCACTGAAATTACGTTTAAATGAAATGTAATAAGGTGAGCTGTTTTTTGCAACAGTGCACTTTTACCGAAATGTACTTTCCCGAAAAGCAACTTAACCGGAAAAAAAAAAACAAAATAAAAAAACACAACACTAACCATATATATGCAGGGGGCAAGCCCCCCTGCACCCCCCCATACCCCCACTACTTTTATATTCTCAATCCGAGATCGCACTACAGTGGGGAAAAGGGAATATTCCCTTAACCCTGCTGCACAGTGATCTAAGCAACAGCCCCCATTGCTGTTCGCTTAGTTGCCTTTTCGCAAAAGTGCATTTTGGCAAAAATGCACTTTTGTGAAATAGAGTTCATGAAATTACGTTTTGGTAAAACATAATTTCATTGGGTCGAGGTAGACCCATTTAGAGTTATACCTGATAGCTAATAGTAACCTCAACCCACATAGTTGCTGTTCTCCCAGGTAGCTAGAATTCCCCCCCAGCTCACATAGTTGTCATTCTCCTTGGTGGCTTGTGGCCCTCCAACTCATTGCTGCATGCTTTGCTTGGTAGTATAGGGGTCTGTGAAAGTATGACTGCCATCCCAACCTACCCTCACACACACACGTTCATCACACAAACAGAACCCCCCCTCACTAACCCCCCCTACTGCTGCCCAGGTAGGGACACACCCACATATGCAACCCCACACACACACACACACACACACACACACACACACACACCCTAATACTACCTAACTGCTACATTCCCCAGCACTTACCTCTACCAACATGGATGAACATGGCCTTGTGTTCATTACCATGAGCAGCTAGAAGAGGCCATGCTAATGCCTTACTGCAGGCAGTTCAGAATGGATTGCACGTGGCTAATTAGCATATTTCTCTCCCAGACTGCATCATGCAGTATGGCCACTGAGACAGCCTACTACACTGCTGCATCTATTCATGCAAAAGCACTGGGGTGGGGCTGTCTCTTAATTTGAAAACATTTCCAGGAAGTGAACACCTCATGTACACCTCACAGTAACTTTTATTTATTCAGCCTATGTTTTTTTCCAATATTTTTAAATCAAATTTCCAATGCAGTTTTTTATGCTGCCAAATAAAAGAGACATGATATGCCTAAAGCTGGCTTTAAATGTGATTTCATACAACATCTACCAAATAGCTGTTTATGAAAATCTGTTTACTTATTCTGTTATAGGCTTTAATATGAGGCGCAAAAGGAATATATGCAGAAACCTTAGGAAAAAATATGCAAAAATGTCCAAAGTGAAGAAGTGTCTTCAAATGTGTCTCCATACAAGAAGGACAAAGCTGTTTCTCTCTCTCTCTTTGTAGTAAGCTTTGAAAAGTGAAGGTGATCCTAGAATCTTGGCAATGTTATGACATTTGACCTGTATTAGATGACTAATAGATTAGTGTAGGCTTACTGCAATCAGAACTCACTTGGTAGGTTGAGCAGCTGATTTGGTGCAAATGGTTGAAATCTGTGGTTTTCTTTTCCCAAATGGAAAAATATAGATGCCTATATAAAGTTATGCTTATTTGTCTGGGGTGGAAGGAGGAAGTAAAATCTGGGATAGCATAAACAAAAAGGCAGTGGAAAAGGGCGAACAGGTCAGCTGACAGATGCATATACCTGCACCATCGCTGCTATATGTCTGCAAGATGATGTCTGTGCTAAACTTCATTAGTGGATGCCTCATAGCAAATGATGCACGTTAATCTCCACCATAACCTCCAGAATTTCATCTGTGTACCTTATGTTATGTTATGTTGTGTTATGTTATGTTATATTATGTTAAGTTATATTATATGTTGTGTTATATTATGTTATGTTATGTTATATTATGCTAAGTTAAGTTATATTATGTTATGTTATGATATGCTATGTTATATTATGTTATTTTATTTTATGTTATGTTATGTTTTGTTATATTATGTTAGCATGTAATCATATGCTGTTCATAAGACTGCAGGAGATACGTTAGTGACAGTGGAGGTATTTTTCTGTGTGTTTTGGAGAAAGTACCTTAAATGCGTGCAATTCTAAGTGGTGAAACAATACTGGACTACACTGGCTGTAGTTCTTTAAAATGAGCACATGGCATATCTTTTCAGCATTGTGTCTTCTCCGGATCGTGCTGGGCTACGACTGATCAGTTCGGCTGCACCCATTGTCATGTTAGGTGGCACCTTAATATGTGTTGCACTGCAGTCTGTACACATTTTTACATTTTTAGATGTCTAAAAAATGTGAACATGCTGTTAATAACTGAAAATATGGAAATTAAATTACAAATGTATTTCTGCATTGCTTTATAGAATAAGGACACACATAGTGGGGCTTTATACTTATAGCCTTAGCCGCTCCCTAACAGAGACATTGAATACTGTGGTAATAGGGTATCTCATCTGACACTTTTATCGCATAATGTGCAACATCATCACCTATAATATGCAACATTTAAAGTCACCTTGGCTCCATGTCACTTCAGGGTAAATGCTCCCTCTCAGAACTGCAGTGACCCTTGCACTTGATAGGAAATGGGTGCTTGGGTGGCATAAAGCTCCCCACAGAGAACAAACTTCTGAAATTCATTTCAAACTGTCTTTGTTTTTCAGGAAGCAGAACTTCATTAAAAGTGCATCAGCTGAACATCCTTAATTACAAAAATATTTCTACTCCATTAACTTCAGAGATGTAGTCATTTTTCAGTCACCATCATTACAAGAGGTTTGTGGGAAAATTTAAGCTACTTGATATGTAACAGAAATTACAGTTGATTCTAAAATGTAAAGTAAAATATGAACACATCATCTCCCTGTTTTTTCTTCTGTTTATACAGCCATCATGACTAGTGTCAGTCATATATGATGTCCTGTGTGTGGGGAAGTGGGAGGAGCTACTGTCATGTGCGTTACCACATGTAATGTCAGTTAACTGCAGCACTCCTCCAGTCAATGCCAAATTCCTAAGACAATCTGTTGCAAGATTACAGCAGCACCGTGGGAATGAGGACATGTCAAATCTCAGGCAGAAAACCCTGCCTCCCCCGAGAAATGGACCACTTGTCCATTACACCACACACCCAACTCCTCCAATATTCAAACTGTTAAATAGTCACGTTATCTCAGTCACAGTCAGGAATGCATCCATTAATTCCACAGAGCTGGAATGATCAATGTTTTTGTGCTACAGTATATGTGGAGCAACTGAGTCTAACCGTCATGAAGGAACTGAAGACATTTTTGCCAGCAGACATGAAGACATGAATACGCAAATTGTTAAAGCAAGCAGGTTTCTGAGAGAAACAGAAAGTAATAAGTGCAATCAAATATTTGTATGTAATTACTATAAATGATGCACCCCATATGACATAATGATGAAGAGCGTTTATTGAAGAAGGAAGAAAATAATCTGTTGGACTTCCAGGTTTATTTTTTGTCACTCTATATATGACAGCACAAATACCCCAAGTGACCCCAGACGAGGGCAGACTGTCAGAATGGGAAAGCAGTTGCTGCCAAGGTGATTGCTACTATAAAATGTCACACTACTTCCAGCAAGCTGCTACTTAAAGCTGTCATTAACACAAAGGTTCATTTTCTAGTTCCCATTCTGCTTTATAATATTGACAAATAAAGGACATTCATTTTTGCATTTAATTAATACTGAACAGAGTACTGGAATGTATGTTCTAATATTTCATTCTCAGTTCTCCTTCTCTTTTTATTCCAAGCTTGCCATTTCTGCCATGTGGCTAGGTTTAGCCCTGGCACAGCCTTTAAGGATCTCTGCTAATCGTGGACACGTCTTACTTCATGCAATTTAATAATGAGCTGGCATTTCCTATGGTGAAAACATACTGTACATGCTAACTTAAAAATAAACAGTTGTAGTTCTTTCAGGTTCCTGTTGATATAGATATTTTGATACTCTCAGAATCAGAGGGCGATAATGTTTTTAAATGTCAGTATATCATACTGTCTCTCTTTTACATAAAGGTGTCTCTACAAGCTTCAGTGACAGTGGGTTGAAAAGTACTACTACCTGAGAATCAGGTGAGTATCTTTACTGAACTAGTTTAAGTACCATTCACTGGTCGTGCTACAAATAACCTTAATGTATGGTATGTGTGTGTCTACTACAGTTTTATTTGACTACTCTGAATATTGACCTTGGACATTTATACTTGCTTTGCATCACAAACAACCTTATTTATTTTGTTATTTTACAACCCAAATGTTTTCCATGCATTTCACATATTTTATTGGTTGCAGGCCAAGAACTTCTCACCCTCTTGCCAGTATTCCTATGCATACCTCCTCTCACATCATGGTAGAAATGATCCCGCCTATGAAACACTCTCCTTCATCTCACATTAAAAAATGATCCTCTCTATGCTAACCTCTCCCACCTCACATTAAAAATAATCCCTCTCATGCAATATTCTAATCTCATGTCAAATTAAAAATGATCACTCTTATGCAACGTTCACAGAGTTATTAAAATGCATCTCCTTTCCCTCTCCAGCTGCAGCTGCCTTAACAGTCCTTCCAAATAAACAGTAAATGTATTAGTCACCACATGTCACCATTTTACCCCTAACTATAGCTCATTCACTACTTTCACAGCTCACTTTCAAGCCATGCAACATCTTCAAAACAGCCTTCCCTTTTTCTCTTACCAATTTCAGTGTAAGCAAACCACAGTTACACTTTACTACTTAACCACTGGATCTTAAATGATCATAAAACTACTATTAACTTTTAATCAACCATCTGATTTCTATTCTCTGGTTTTATCTATACTTTCTGCACTAAACTAGCTATACCTTGCCTTATATAACTGCTGCAAGGTCAGAGCTGAAAATGAATACACACACACACACACACACACACACATATATATATATATATAAATATATATATATATATATATATATATATATATATATATGTACACTATATTATGTGTATGTGTGTGTGTGTGTGTGTGTGTGTGTGTGTGTGTGTGTGTGTGTGTGTGTGTGTGTCTCTGTGTGTCTTTGAATATATATATATATATATATATATATATATATATATATATAATATATATATATATATATATATATATATATATATATATATATATACATACACATGCACATATAGTGTTTTATGGATTCGGTTTCATGGTCTTGAGAAATTCAATGTTTCAGTATTTCGAGATTATGAAGTGAATCCATATATATATATATATATATATATATATATATATATATATATGTGTGTGTGTGTGTGTGTGTGTGTGTGTGTGTGTGTGTGTGTGTGTGTGTAGTCATATACACAAGTGGAATCCCTCAGGGATCAGTCCTCGAATTGCTCCTTTTTGGCATTTATTTCTCAGACGTCAAGGCCAATGTCAGTGGTGTCTGGCTGACTAAATTTGCAGATGATTGCAAATTAGGAACTGTCATTGAATCTCACACTGACACAAATGCTCTCCAGGAGGGGTTGACACAGACAAACAACTGGTGTCAGAGCCATGGACTAAAACTAAATTCCAAGAAATGCATAATAGTATCCTTTGGGAAGTCATCCATCCCTGGTAACTATCATATTGATAACACACCCCTTAGAGTTGACCCCGCAGTCAGGGACTTAGGGACACACATAAATAGTAATCTAGCCTTTGATCATCATGTGTCTACAGTGTGGTAAGAAAATCCTTCTATGTTGCACAACTTATAAACAAAGGTATGGCATCTAAGTCCAAGGAAGTTATTATTTCACTATATTAAGCATTCATCAGACCTATCATTGAGTACAATGCCCCCTTTGGTATGTACCTAACCAGGCATATCCAACAACTGGAATGTCCACAGAGGTTCCTCACTAAAAGACTACAGGGCATAAGTAATATGTCCTATGCAGACCGCCTCAAGATCCTATTTCTATATTCTGTCTTCTTTAGGCTTTTGAGGGGAGATATATGCCTGGCATGCAGGGTATTGTCAGACCCACTCTGATGGACCTCCTGCACATCCACATAACAAACAGCACCAGAATTACCTGTTCTAAAGACTTAAACCTTGCCTGTGATATAAATAGGACATGCTGGAGAGATAGGTATGTATCCCAGAGACTACCCCGTCTATAGACCAGGCTCCCCATCCATGTGAAGTAGAGTTCCTCGCTAACCCAATTCAGGTTTTAGTTGTGAAACTCACAGTCATAAGGGAAGGTTGGATAAGAGGATAGTGTAGCGTTTTTTTTTTATTAAGTTAATACTGTTTTTTAAGAATTTTACTTTTTGTGGTTGGTGACAGTGGGATTATAAATGACTCACAATTTGCTATAGGTGACTTGAATTTTGGAGTTAGTTTTACAGATAATGGCAATATTCTGTTGGTTAAGCTGTTCTGTCTATGCAAGCCATCTGGAGAAGCAGTCAGCATTGTAGGAGATGGCTGCTCGAAGAATTAATGGGACTGGTTTAGACTACACACTTGGACATTACAGCTGTACGTGTTGCATTCCAACCCTTCTCTACTTCCATTGAAACCTTCCTAATAAGGGATTCTACAGAGAAGGTCTGCTAAAACCCATGAAGAATGCTGCTAAAACCCCATGAAGAACCTCAAACAACCCCTCTCAAGATATCTACAAGTGTATGTACTGATATCTGTGAACCTAATTTTCTACCTGTGCTCACTACTATATTGACTGTATTTTTCCCTGCGCTAGCCAAGCAGCCTACCAAGCCTTTTCGTTTATTCCTCAACTCTCTTACCCTCTACTATATTTGACCCATGTATTTTGTACCACTAGGGGGCGCTGTCCATCCACTTAACTACTAGACTACATTTTTTTCTACTCTGTCCTAACTAGCCCTACTTTTTTCCATTTTCTTTCCCTTCTGGCCTGCTGTACCCTGTGCTGTACTCTACTACCTTTCTCCCCCCACACCCTCCTACCTACTGCTCAGTATTTCTCCTATATTTAACATTTCTCCCATAGCTGGCTGATTGGTTTCTGACACCTTCTCTCCAGTTCACCCCAATCTGTTTGCCCTGCGGGCTCACTCCGCTCCCCTACCCTGCCCCCAATTTTCACCCACCCCCAGTACTCCTACATTTATACTCTATAAATGATCCCCCCCTCCCCACAATCCAATACTTCCATACATCTGCTCCTCCCCTTTCTCCCTCATACCTGCCAATCACTATCACACCTCCCCACCCACCCAGATTCCATTATCCTCCTCTCTAGTACACCTAGACAAATTCCCCCTACCATGCCTTCTCTTCCACCTAATATCTTCATTTACACATCTATCTATATCCTTTTCCTACTCCCTCTATACCAAGCCACCTCCTATACCCACTTCCAACTACACCTTTCCCCTCTTCTCCCTAGCCCCCACAACACACTTCCATAACCTTTCTGCCTCTTTACTTCAATCCCACCCTCTTCTCCACTTCAGAGTAAAGCTTTTCCCTATCTCAGTTTAAATACTACAAACCAAAAACCTATACACTATCACACACAACTCTCAAAGACCAAACCAAAAGTACTTCTTCCTTTTTTCACTTACCTCTGCTTAGCCGGCGACATACACCCAAATCCAGGACCAGATACTGCTCCTAGCCCCCACCATCCTATTACTATTAATAAATCCAACCTTAAATACCTTAAATTCCTCACCATCAATGCCCAAAGTCAAAAAAATAAATTAACCCTCTTTCATGCTAGGCTAAATCACAACTCACCTGACATTGTAGCCATCTCTGAAACCTGGCTAAAATCACATATCAGTGACTCCGAATTCCTTCCCCCCAGATTTCAATCTCTTAGATTCGACCACTTAAATAGAAGAGGTGGTGGTGTAGCCTTAATCTACTCCAACCATCTACCCATTACTCCATACCTTAATCCCATCCCTTCTTTCAACAATACAGAACTGGTAATTGGCCTACTAAAAATAAATAACCATAAAAGCATCTGCATTATATCCCTCTATATCCCCCCTGGTAACAACACCACTACCCTAGAAGAAATCCTCTCCTGGACCTCCTCTAATATTAAGCTAGAGACCTATATACTTGGAGATGTAAATATCGATTGGAACAAAATCAATAACCCTAATCCCACCATATCAGTCAACCTATTTAACTACACCCAACTTACTAATTCCATTACCAGGCCTAACAAAACAAGCCCCCCTGGCTCCACACTAGATTGGATCCTGGTATCCCATCCTAATAATGGTATAAAATCCGGCGTTATACCTGACCCACTAGGAAACCACTTCCCAGCCTTCACACATTGAGCTACCCTCACTTCTCCACACTCCCACCAGTACATTCATACACATAACCTCTCAAACTTTAATCCTACTTTTTCTGACTCCCTTAAACAAACTAACTGGTGCCCCCTAAAAACCCTTCCATTAGACAAAGCTGTTGAATTTTTCAACTCAACTTTCTTAAATGTTCTCTACTCCCTAGCTCCAATAAGAACAAAAAGAGTAAAAACTAAGACCACCCCTTGGCTAACCAAAGACAAAAAAAAATTATGCTACAAAGAGATAAAACCTGGAAAACATACCTCCAACATAAACAGCCTGAAATCTTATTTAAATACAAGCAACTATGCAACCTCGTAAAAAAACAAGTCATTAAAGACAAAAAGTCGTACTACATCAAACTACAAGTAAATCATCCAAAAAACCCCAAAACATTCTGAAACTCAATTAATTCCCTTCTTAACCCAGGTACTAAAATCAACCCCTGTCCTGACACCAGTAAATCTGACCATGAAATTGCCTATCTATTTAATTCCTTTTTTACCACCTCTATTGCTGAACTGACCAAGACCTTTACCAACAATAACCCTTCTCCTCAATCCACTCAATCTTCCTCTCCCCCAACTCCCCCACCTCCTACTTTCGAACTTAAACCCATCTCAACCTACCAAATTAAGAAATTACTCTCAAAACTAAAGCCATGCTCCAATGCCCCCGACAACATCCAATCCTCCTTCCGAAAAATAGCCACTGAAGGTATTGCCCTCCCAATCAGTATTCTGATCAATAGATCCTTGCTGGAATCTTATGTATCCAAATTATGGTGTTCTGCCTTGTGTATTTGAATATATGTGAAATGCTAGTTTAAAAACAAAGTAGTATATAATGCATTTTATTCTATTAATCATATAACAGAAAGGATAAATTCATGTGCAAATGCAAGTAGTTTTGAAACAGCAGTGTGGCTTGTAGAAAATTGACCTCCGACCCTGGCAGTTGCTAGCTTAGCAAGTTTTAATGTTTATGCTTTTCACAAGTGATTATCTGCTGGGTCAGGAATTAAATATGTGAAATAATGAAATCTTCTGCTCTTTCCTGCTGGGATGATTTGGCCCTGTATATGTGTTACTAAGATAGCATGCAGCTGGTGGGAAAGTGTTACAGTGAACAAAGATGTATATTAGAAGATTGAATCTGCTATTGTATTCGAACTGGTGTGAAACCTTGAAGAAGTAACTTTACAGAAAGACATTATGTCTGACCAGGTGGATAGCAAGGCCGTATTGTTACCAGAGGAAAGATTTTTTAAAATATACAGCATCAGCAGTTTTATGAATAGAGGACTGTAAGATAAAGTGATGTAGATGCCCTGTGACATACCATGTCAGTAAGGTGGGCACAGCTTGAATGCAAAGACTATATAGAAGTGTGTGCTTCCTGTTTCATGTTAGACAAAATTCTGTATTTGTAAGTTTTTTGCCTCCTGGTGTACACTAGTAAACTTTTGAATCTGAACCTCCTGTGTATTGAATTCTTGATTTTATTTAACAGTTTGGTCCTTTGAGCCGGAAATCCCTTGGACAGCTGCAGATCAGAATCTACCGGTGGTCGAATACTGCGCAGGAGAAGTTACCAAAACGGTTCTTCTTGGGTGAAAAGACCTCCGTCTGAATTGTCGTTTAAAGAGGCTGGCCACTTTCTGATCTGTGGCTGAAGAGCGGATCCTGGACAACGCAATACCGGAGGCTCAGGTAGGAAGATTTTGCCTTTTTTCTGTTTTAGATCAGGGACTAGGTTACGGTATATTGTTGTCAAGATTTGTTATGCAGATCAGGGACAAAAGGAAGTACTGTATATTTGGTCATAGATCAGGGTAACAGAATAAGGTAGGTAGTTATTCTAGATAAACTGTGAGAAGGAACTGAACTTCTGATATCACGTGATAAGAAGGGTTACGTAACATTTTCTTTTACCATGGGAAATCAGTGCACTAAAACATCGCGGGATCCGCCCCTAACCGAAGACGCAAAATACATGTAATCACAATGTTCCGATAATGCTAGGTATTATACGAAATGGGTTAACAAATATGAATTTGATGGTAAACTAGATAAAACTTCACTAGTTAAACTCCTTAAGCAACTTAAATCCGATGCGGGAGGTCAGGCAAAAAAGCAACGCCAATTAGGCATTCCTCAGGCACACAGGTGGATTGAGGAAGCAAATCGTAGAGAACAGAAGATTAAAAATTCGAAAACATTATTTTTAGACAAAGAAGATAATAACTTAGTAATAGCAACAGCTCCTCCTCCTCCCTTGCCCCTCCTTTATCCTTTTCAGGATATGAAGCGAGTGGACAGGCTGGTTGGCCTCCGCGTTATCCTGAAGTCTCAGCAAGACCACAACCGTTTGTTAGAGATCCTATTGAAACTAGGTCCCGGACACGTAAAATACATAGGGACGCAGAATTGTATCAAATAGAAAGAAACCTACAGGATGAGAGTGAGGAAGAAATATGCCCACTTATAGAGGTTCCAAATCCTCAGCCAGGACAGGAAGGGCAGGACCCAACACTCTTAGTATATAGACCATGGACACCGGAGGATATCCGGAAAGCTACTGAGGGAATTCCCCATCCGAAAGTTAATTTTACAAAATTTTTAGAAGATTTACAAGGCATGAGGTTGAGTTACCACTTGAATGGGGAAGAAGTAGAAAAAGTAGTGAGACAAATTATAGGTCCAGATTGGCACATGATTTGTGGCACCTGGAATCCTCGTAATGCTGAGCTTAAACCACTCCCACATAGTGAAGCAGAATTAGACAACAGAGTGAAAGGTCTTACAGACCGAATCTCTGAGAAATGGAAACCTAGAGCAGACTGGACTTGCATTAATCAATGCATACAACAGGAAAATGAGACAATAGATGGATATTATGCTAGATTATTGGAATGTTTTAATAATCATAGCGGTATGACGGTTCCTGAAAACCAAAAGAATGATTCCTCGTATGAACAACAATTAAAAAATGCATTTCTAAAAGGTTGCATTGCACCTATTAGTAGCTTCATTACGAAGCATATGATAGACCATCGAACAGGTAGGCTACAAGCCTTACTTGAATATGCTAGACGTGCTGAAAGACATTTCAATAGCAAAAAGAAAAAGAAGGCGCAAGTCTTCACTGCTGAAGACGGAGCTGAAGTATTTGTGTTACAGTCAGGTAAAAACGGCAAGAAGAATGCCCAGGGAAATAAACAGTCTGACAAATGATCAGAAGATTTTGAAGAGAGGAAAAAGAGAGGTGAATGCTTCAAGTGCGGAAAAAAGGGACATCTAGCAAGGGATTGTAAGCAGAACAAAAAGGTAATTTCAGAAGATAAGGGAGATGAGGACTGACTATATGATAGTGAAGATACATCATGTGAAAGTCAGAAATCATCAGGAAAAGTTAATAAACAGAAGACAAATGTAAATGTGATAGAAGGAATAGAGGAAGTGCAAGTAGATATGGAGGATGAAGAAAGTGAAATTTTGGACTTAGCATTATTGAGCTTAGAGCTCTACTTAGCAGATACGAAACCGGAAGTTACACTTCTGGTGGAGGGAAGGGAAGTCAAATTCCTGTGTGACTCAGGAGCGTCACGGACCCTGATACACCCCTCCAAGTTACCAGAACATTCCGAATCACCTGATTATATACTGGTAAAATCTGCAAACGGACAACTATACAGGGAACCACTTTCCCATGATATAGCAATAACTGGCCCTGTTTCAGGTATGACCCAGAGAAGTAAAATTGTTGTTTCTGCAAAGTGTCCAGTGAACCTATTGGGCAGGGACCTTATGCAGATATTTGGCGTAGCAGTAGTTCCAACTGTACAAGGTATGGAGGCGCAGAGACAAATGGATACCTTTGTAGTGCGATCAGAGGATGAAACTTTTTACTGGTACAGCCAGGACCTAGTCATGACTGGTCCAGGGGCAGTAACCGAGGAACTGATGAACGTAGCCATCAGTAAAGCCCCCTCCCTTGACACTGATCAACAGCATTTGTTACACTGTACTCTATACTACTGTACTACACCAGGACCTGATAGAGAGTATGAGCAAGAATTGTTCAGAAATCGTGCAACTAGATTAGTATTGCGTACTTTGTACTGGGATACTGAGGGAAACAGTGTAGATAGCTGTTCATTACCTCAAGAATTACTTGCACTGTACAGATCAAATTGATTGCCACATGTCAGCTTGACAAATAATAAAAATGTAAAATGGGCAGACTTAGGAGAAAAGGTGACAAGATGGGAGAAACAGACTGACTTAGAACTGTCAGAACAAGGGATATAGAAACAAAAGCTGAATTGGTTGACACAGACACATCCAGCTGTTCACTTGCAATCTAGAGAGGACAGCTGATTAGCATTTTTATTAGAAGAAAAAGAAAAAGCCTTATGTGAAATTCCAACGACTCTTTGGTCAACAGGCAAGTCAGATGTAGGACTTATTCGAACAGCAGGACCAGTTACAATTACCCCCAAAGTCAGCATTTAGGCCACAGAAAAGACAATACCCTTTGAGAAAGGATGCAGAAATAGGAATCAAGCCTATAATAGCAGCATTACTCAAAGAAGGAGTACTGGTAGAATCTCCTGATTCACCATGTAATACACCCCTATTTCCTGTTAAGAAAGCAAACGGGGAATGGCGGATGGTTCAAGATTTACAAGATGTGAATAATGCAGTTATACCTAGAGCACCTACGGTGCAAAACCCACATACTTTGTTAAACAATTTAAAACCACAACAGAAGTATTTCTCTGTGGTAGATATCAGCAATGCTTTCTTCTCGATACCTATACATCCTGATAGTCAATATTGGTTTGCATTTACATTTCAGGGGAAAAGGTATACCTATACTCGACTACCGCAGGGATATTGCGAGAGCCCAACAATATTTGCACAAGAAATGGCTAGCAACTTGGCAGGGTTTACCCCACCGGGAGGTAGTCAGATTCTACTTTATGTAGATGACATCTTGCTAGCAGCCCCCACCCAGCAACAATGCAGGGAGGATACTGTAGCTTTATTGAAGTTTTTAGCTGCACAAAGGCACAAAGTAAACAAAAATAAGCTACAACTTTGGAAAAAACAAGTTAGATACCTAGGATATGCTAGTTTAAAAACAAAGTAGTAAATAATGCATTTTAGTCTATTAATCATATAACAGAAAGGATAAATTCATGTGTAAATGCAAGTAGTTTTGAAACTGCAGTGTGGCTTGTAGCAAATTGACCTCCGACCCTGGCAGTTGCTAGCTTAGCAAGTTTTAATGTTTATGCTTTTCACAAGTGATTATCTGCTGGGTCAGGAAATTAAATATGTGAAATAATGAAATCTTCTGCTCTTTCCTGCTGAGATGATTTGGCCTTGTATATGTGTTACTAAGATAGCATGCAGCTGGTGGGAACGTGTTACAGTGAACAAAGATGTGTATTAGAAGATTGAATCTGCTATTGTATTCGAACTGGTGTGAAACCTTGAAGAAGTAACTTTACAGAAAGACATTATGTCTGACCAGGTGGATAGCAGGGCCGTATTGTTACCAGAGGAAAACTTTTTTAAAATATACAGCATCAGCAGTTTTTATGAATAGAGGACTGTAAGCTAAAGTGATGTAGATGCCCTGTGACATACCACGTCAGTAAGGTGGGCACAGCTTGAATGCAAAGACTATATAGAATTGTGTGCTTCCTGTTTCATGTTAGACAAAATTTTGTACTTGTACGTTTTTTGCCTCCTGGTGTACACTAGTAAACCTTTGAACCTGAACCTCCTGTGTATTGAATTCTTGATTTTATTTAACACAAATTATGGCGTTCTGCCTTTATTCTACCTCTTCATAAGGGTGGCAAAAACAAAAGTGTCTCAAATTTCCGACCCATAGCTATCCTCTCCCCAATCTCTAAACTTCTTGAAAAATGCATCCACCTTCAGCTCATGCCTTTCCTAACCAAACACCAGCTAATCACTCCCACCCAACACGGCTTCCATCCAGGACACAGTACCAACACTGCCCTTCTCTCCTTCTTACACACTGTAAATCTCGCCCGTGACTCTGGTAAAATAGTATCAACAGTTCTTCTGGATTTATCCAAAGCATTTGATACCATCTCCCATACCCACCTACTAAACCATCTTTCCAATCTTAATCTTTCTCACAAGACCCTTTCCTGTTTCTCCAGCTATCTCTCAGATAGGTCTCAGGCTGTAAAATGGGGACAAGGCACCTCCACCTTCCTTCCAACGCCTACTGGGGTACCCCAAGGATCCATACTTGGCCCAGTGCTATTCAATATCTTTATTAATGACTTTCACAAAGCCTTTCCCAACACCAGAATTTTGCAATATGCAGATGATTCTACTTTAATTTGCTGCACTTCTAACCTAGCTGAGTTCTAATCAGTGACACAAACTGCTTTCTCAACCAGCGAAAATTGGATGCTCCGAAATCACCTCTCACTAAATGCCAACAAATCCAAAATCCTTCTATTTTCCCCCTCCAAAACTTCCCCTATTGATAAAAACTCACTCCAAATTATCAGCCAAAACAACTCCACCATAGAGATTGTTCCCTCCGCCAAACTTCTTGGTGTTACCATTGACGAACATTTGAAATTCAATACTCACATTCATCAAAACATTAAGAAAACCCATATAAAACTTGGTTTACTTTACAGAAACAGCCACTTCCTCTCTCCTTCCACCAGACTAATTCTAGCCACTACCTATCTATTACCCTCTCTCCTGTACAGTGCTCCTCTACTTACTAACTTATCCGCCACTCTCTCCTCCAAACTGGAAACCTGTTACAATAAAATCTCTAAATTTGCAACCAAAGCCAAATCCTCCTCCCATCATTGTTCTTCCCTTCATTCATTAAATTGGCTTGAACTCCCCAACCATCTAGACTACCTCCAAATCACCACAGCCCACAGATTATTGTTCCAAGCTACCATGTGCCCTGCACTAACCAATATTCTACTATCTTATACACCCCACAGAACCCTTAGATCTACCCACCAAAACCTAATCTCCGTCCACAAACCCAATCATCCTGCTGGTCAGCTTCTGCTATCCTTCTCCTTAGCTAAAACATGGAATTCGCTCCCTTCTTCTCTAAGGACCTGTGACAACTTTGAAAACTTTAAAACTCAGCTACATTCCTATCTTTATTCAAACAGGAAATGCAACTGTACTCTTCTCCCAATCCACATATGCTCTCCTCCACTTATACTCCTGGCTAACTTTCACATCAAACTAACCTTAAACTCAAATGTGGATATTATAAACTACAAATCTGTAATATGTAGCCCTGATGCTGTGTGCCTGCCTTTCTTACCTAAATGAAATTGTAACTGTTTTCTTTTTCTGAATTCTACCTGTTTTAAAGTTTGTAAAGCAATTATTCTTTGTAATAATTACTGTAACTAAACTATGTATTGCGGAGCCTTTCTCCCCAGGCCTCCACTGAAAACGGGCCCCCTGAGCCCAGTGGACCTCCCCGGCCATCAAACTGGAATAAAATAAAAAAAAATAATAAAATAAAAGTGCAGCTTGGCCAATTGGATGGGAAGCCAGAAATCCATCCTTGGTTTAACAGCTATGGATCTAATGGACAGAGGTAACCTGTAAATGGTTCATCTCCCAGGCCTATGCTTACACTTATTAAGGGTATCAGAACTTGTCAGAGATTTGGAATGCATGGCTAGGCTTAAAAAGGCCCTTGCGGTCATTAGCCTTGTAGACACCTATGAACCTATGAACCTATATTTGTTTCTGCCATTCAGTTCACGGTTCAGGAACATGTGCTTCCAACAAATTTCATTGACTCATATTTCAATTGATTTTGTTTTATTGCTGCTTATATATAAGTGGATGCCAAAGGATACTTGGAGTACATGAGGATGGCTTGGAGGTGGTTATCTGACATTGGGAAACAGTGGTACAAAGGATTTAATGCTTTACCACACTGTTGCATGATCTCAGCTGCAAGGGTGTGGGGTGCAAGAGGGCTTGCCTCCCTGCAAAAGCAATACTTTTAGTATGTGTTAACGTTTTGATGTTTCAGTAAGTTAGAAGGTTTACACGGTATCAGAGTTTAAATTTTTTTAAGTGAATTGTCACATGAGGGTTAAGACTGTTCAGCTGATAGTGCTGTGATACAGGGTTTCATTCTGTCAGCCATCATTTATCTACTGTTTGACCTGGAACAAGTCACTTAACCAGACACTGATTCCAGGTTGCCTTTGAACTGGGACTGTGTGTCCAGTGGGCCTACCTGGTTAACACATGGGTTTAATTATTATTGGAGTAATACTATGATCCTGTTGTGACTGTTAGGATGGCCAAGTGATCTAAGACATCAGACTCAAAGATTAAACTCCTTCCATGGGGACAGGTAATCTGGTCTCCAGGTGGAGGATTTGGTTCGAATCCCACGTTTCACAATTATTTGGGGTAAGGGTTGGCATAATGATTAATGTTAACCTCACATTTACAAGGTACAGGGTTTAATTCTGGCCTCTGATTACCGGCTGGGCTTGTAATATTTTTCAGACTGATAGCCTAATATTTGCCTACGAACCTAAGAGGAGTGTGTTGCTCTATTAATTGTCAATTTTTGGATAAAGATCCTTTCTCACTTTTTCTCTCTCTTTCTCTCTCTATAGATGCACACACACACACACACACACACACACACACACACACACACACACACACACACACACACACACACACACAGACATACACACACACACACACACACACACACACACACACACACACACACACACACACACGTATATATGTAGATATATACATATACGGGTGGGTGTCATTTTATTGAAACAACTTATTGAAAGTCATTTTATGTAAACCAACAAAACAAAAAAAAATAGATCTAATGACTTTGTATAGTGTAGAATGATTTTTTGATCACTGGAATGAGTTCTCTTTAAGATGTATAAATAATATTGCACTTTGCTGTGTTATGGTGTGCCGGATTGTATGAGTTGGTGGTACACTTCCAATGTTTCCCCTTTCTTCCTCTAGTACAATGGTGGAGTTGTTATATATAAGTTAAAAGGTGAAGAGTGGGGAGTTTTTTTTATTTTTGTTGGTTTAGATAAAACAACTTTAAGTAAGATGAGTTTAGATAAAATGCCATATACCCATGGGAGCTGAATATCATTGAATCCCTCTTTGGTTGACATCTGTTTAGTCAACAAAATTTAGTTGAAAACACAGATGGTTAACAGGGGTGCAAGACTGCACAGTTCTTGTGGTTGGTAAATATGCCCTTCCCCCAACATTGTGTGATCTCAGAATTAAGCCCCTCTGTAAAATAACAATGGTTTATTCTGTATTTTTTTTAGCTAATGTTTTGCATACACCAGGACTGTTCCTCACAAACACACACAAATATATACCACAGTGAGAACTCCTGGTACATAAACTCATTGCGGGTTTAACTTATCTTATATCTGAGTCAAGGAATCCCCTTCCAGATATGGTAATGGTAGAATTTGTTATATAAGTAAAAAGAGTTGGTGGCAGGGGTGTTTCCATCTAGGAGGAAAAAAAAAAAAGATTCTTGAAGATGCAAATATGATTATTTAAGTTCTGTTGAATTTGTATTCCAGAAGTCACAGGGAATCTCAGGCAAAGCAGATACAGACAGAGAGATACATGTGCACACACAGTGCAGTTTGCAAGCAATATAAAAACATTAAAAAAATTCTCCCTGACAGGAATATCCACTGTTGTCAGGCAGGATAATATCATCACTATCTGGTATAGAAACATCTTGTTCTCTGAATATCCAATGTGTGCCTGGGATTGTGAGGTTATCTAAACACACTGTATTTGTCCGAATGCAAAGTGGTTTGATTCTGAATGGGGTAAATGGGATGAAAATGTGAGCGAAGGACATGGGTAAATGTCAGTGTTTTTCTTTTTCTCTCCCCTTACATTAAGGTGCATCAAGTAGCAGCAGGGGAAAAGAAGACACGGCATCTTGTAAGGATGGTGAACAGCTTAGATCAAAACACGTTTCAGCATCAGCTCCAGCTTCATTATAAAGTGGCTCCTGAACTTAACACATTCTAGGGTACATGTTAAGGCAGTGGTATACTTTGTTGTGTAAGTGCTGCAGTTTGTATTGTTCATTATAGGTCAAATGTTCACATACATCAAAGTGGTATAATCACCAAAAATATACTATCTTGTTTCCAAAAATAAGATGTTATTTTTAAGGGTGCATTCAGATCACTGTGACTCAAACATATGAATATAAGTGTAAGATGCTCAGTTAAGCAGGGACAGGTTTCGCAAAGCTCACAATTTACATGAACAGTTCAAACTATTATGTCCACAGAATAATTGGGTAGTAAAATAACCCTGAATTGTACAGAGTAATACCGATAAACCGTAACACATAACGTGTTCGAGTTCTGCTGAAACACATGAGCCGTACGGCAGGATCAGTATACATTTCATCCATTTTCTAAAACACTAGCTCTGGTGATTGTGTGGTGTTAGCAAGCTCTGATCCACCGTTTCATATAACAGGAAACAACTCCATCTTGTAATACATATTTTGATTATGGTGTAAGAAAAACAAGACTCTAGATAATGGATTTTAAAACAAAATTATTCTTAGGCACTGACAGATTTACTAAGTAAAGACAGGCAATAGAACTTTTATTGTAATGTATAGTTAATGCATGATGGAGGAATGGAGAAAGACACTAGATAACTCATTTAAAAACAAAATTATAAATATGGAAAAACACATTTATTAAGCAAAATTGACAGTGAAAGATATACCCTAATGCACACGTAATGCAAAGTAAAAATGAAAAGTGGAATAAGACAAACTATAAACCCAAAAAACTCAGAAGATGAGCCTAATAACAGATTATCTTCTATATTTGTGGATCATCTTTTTATAATAAATTGTCTCATGCTGGTAATTATATACACAGACATAGAGAGTGTCGATTATCTGAACTAATTGGGGGACCTAGGGTAGTTCAGATAATCAAACTGTTCAGATAATCAAACATATAATTGAACTGGATAAAAAACTTCTAAAATCTTGTTTTTTCTACACCCAGGGAATACACTTTTCAACCATTCAGTGATTCCAGTGGATAATAAATAATATTTTTCACACATGATATTGCTACAAGTTAAAAAAACATGCACAAGTGAATACATATAACATTTACGTATTCAGACTTTATGATTTTTCCTATCCAAAAACTTTGGAAGGCTGGGTTCGGATAATCGATGTTTTGGATAATTGACGTTCGGATAATCGACTCTCTACTTTAACAGTTTATCATTTGACATAGATTTATAGGTTACAACACTTACTTTAAGGCAACATTGACCATGTATAAGAAACAACAGGTTACAGTGAAGATATCTAACATCAGTGTAAAACAAAATTTCTACATAAATAATGACCCCATCACTGCAAATGTGTTTGTAGTATGACCCCCACAATTGAAACTCTTTTATTAGTCAGGAAGGGACATTTCAACTTTGGAGGACAATAACATTTCCAAATTTAAAAAATTCCAGAGTATTGGTACCTTTTGGTTAACACAGGTTCAAACATGCCTGACATAAACAAATTCTACTGCAGAGTGTCGTAGGATTCCATATCAGGGGTACTACTGTTTTCTCTATATACAAATTAAATCACTACTGATCTCACCTCACTAAATACTGAATGTGATGATGATAAACTTTTTCTAAAATCTGGAAACTTTGTCTCTTCCCTTGCAAAATATGATTTCAATTACCTATACAATTGAAGCCACATAAAATAATCTCTTAACCTCAATAAATCTGGTATAATGATGTTTCCTTCCCCACAAAGAATTGCAGAAACACTACAATTTGTATTCAGTGACCCCCTTAGCAATCATATTTCAAATGACAGTTATTAAAAAAAAAGTATATAGGTCATATTCCTGTCCTCACCTTGTCATTTGAAACTCTTACAAAAATGACAGGGAGAAGGTAAGACCTTATAGCTAACTGTCACATCTTCCGTCCCCTGTTGCTCATTAGGCCTTCATAAGAAATGTTAGCTTGCCCAAGTAAAAATATGGGCGTCATACTATTTCATTACATTGTACTACATTCAACAGGTAATTACTACCTGCTGCAAACCTCAGTAAATATCAATCTGTCATGCTGCACTCAGCTTATTTTTTTTGCATATCACTGTGTATTTCCAGAAAAGTTTCAGTGGTTACCAGTAAACAGCAGAACTATGAATACCATTCCATAGAAAGTCAATAAACTACATCAGTGTTGACCACTATGAAGCAACATGACTATTAGAAAAATGTCATATTTCTTCAGAAGTAAACCATCTTAAAAACACTCATGTTAAACACACACACCCTTTTCAGCTAGCAATAAGGGAGAAAGCCTCCATATAGGTCCTGAGGCTTGAAATTGGTGTCCCAAATGTAATCAGCAACCAACAAATGATGAATGACTTTAAATCAGAGCTAAAGGGGCAATTATTTAAAGAAAATATACATAAATACTCAGGGGTATTGAATAAGAAAAGAAATGTCACCTAACCTTCAGTTTTCTATCACTTATACAACACTTTCATTGTTGCCAGGCTAAGACTATGTATTAAATGATATCATATATTGCAACTGTAACATGTAGTCATGTTTTGTGTGCAAGTTTACAGTCTTATAAATGAGCCTGATTACTGATGTCATCCTTCATTGTATACACTTTGATTACATTCTGAAATATCTCATTCATTTGAATGGTATGTGTTAGATATTAAATATGCTGAAAGAAAAAGCTTGCTTAAATGCAGAAACAGAGTTTAGTAATATGTGATTAGCAACCATACTAAATGACTGTGGCTTAAAAAAATAAGGAACTTGCTTATAAGTGTATTACACACACATCAAGAAAGCTGAACTTCTTACAGACATGATAAGAATGTAATCTGCTTTCACTGGACAACAGGACATGCTTTTCTAAGAAAGTTTAAAAATGGGCTTTTCTAATCCACAAGGCGTTTTCTTGAAGACAGTTTACTTATCAGCATTTGGACAAGAACAGATGTGTTAGCATTTGCGTCATCAAGCCAGTATCTTTCCAAAACCAAGAGGGTGTGTGTTTAACTAAAATATGTATAAAAAGTCTGTATTAAATCTAGTTATGTTAGAGGTATGGTAGGGACACAAGTCCTGAGGTAAATGTTATATCTCTCACATCATCTGTACTATATGAGAAGTAAAGTTGGAACGGTACTTTAAGCTGCAACTTTTGTCCAGTTTGGTTTATTATAAAAGTTATTGGTTACTGCTCTTAAAGACAGGTGCTGCAAAGTATATTCTCTCATCAGTGTACATTCTGCAAGTTTCTGTATGCGACAGACTGTGAATGCAAATATAACCAGACTTTGAATTTTAGCAGAATCCAGCCAGCAAGACTGAGTGTCTTAAGAAGACTTCAAATCCCACAGCAAGAGCAAGCAGTAAGAAGCAGTAAGCAGAGAGAGCTAAATATTTTTTCAATAGCGACCCAGCTGAGTGTCTAGCACCATATAATATATTTTTTCAATAGCAAGCTAGCCTGCATTTGAACCTAAAATATGCATTTGAACCTAAAATCTGCATTTGAACCTAATACCTGCATTTGAACCTATAATCTGCATTCAAACACAGGGGGAGTGATGGTAAGCCCTGCAGAGGGTTACTTCAGTTAAATTGCAGTAACTAACATTTGTACGTATGTGTCAATTCTGAACAGAAGTATTCCAGTTTATGCAGCTTGCAGTAGTAAAGTTTTTTAGACGTCTACATCCAGAGTAAGAAGCAGTAAGCAGAGAGAGCTCAATATATTTTTTCAATGATGAGCAAGACTGAGTGACTAGAGCCATATAATATATTTTTTCAATGGCAAGCTAGCCTGCATTTGAACCTAAAATCTGCATTTGAACCTAAAATCTGCATTTGAACCTAATACCTGCATTTGAACCTATAATCTGCATTCAAACACAGGGGGAGTGATGGTAAGCCCTGCAGAGGGCTACTTCAGTTAAATTGCAGTAACTAACATTTGTACGTATGTGTCAATTCTGAACAGAAGTATTCCAGTTTATGCAGCTTGCAGTAGTAAAGTTTTTTAGATGTCTACATCCGGAGTGAGACAGAAGTTCCAGTCGCAGTGCCATAATTTCACTAAAGAAAAGGGGGATATCCACTAGCTCAACAGTCCACTGCCTATTGTGCTTCACCAGCTTCTCAAGTGACTCTGAAAAATTTCTAGCCATCAGCAACAATAGCCTGATCACCTGTTTTCTTGCTAACTGGTAAGACTTTTTTCTGTGTCACATATTTAGTGTGGATGATGTTAAACCGTTTGTATATTCTTACATAGTTTGTATATTCTTAGACAGTTTGTATATTATTAGACAGTATGGATAGTAAATTGCAATGTTGGTATACACAGCATATTAGTAAATGTAAAACCTTAGTAGGGCAGGTTGATAGTAAGGCATTATGCAAATGTATTACAATATTTGACTGGTATCTCAAAGAAAACCATGTGAAATATGACAAATGTTTATTGTGTGACTCAACAAAAACTGCATTTTGTGTATTATGCCATAAAAAAGTATTGCATCATATTGCTAAAAAATAGACTGTAAAGACAGATCTGTTCATGATAAAGAATTGACTAAGGGTAAAGTGTTTCCATTATATTCAGATGTTAAACAGTTATGTCCTGTCTCCACATGTGAGTCAAATCAGTTACTGATAGAACCACTAGTACATTTTGTTACAAAAAAAATGTAAACTTCTAAAAGACAGACACAATGAGTTCAGGAAGTTTAGACAAGTTATACAAACATTTTTTCAAAAGTGCATAGGAGTTTCAGATTCAGCAGAACAGGTTCCTGAGACATAATCAGGCAGACCATGAGGAGACTCTTAAACAACAGTTACAAGATGAAGAAAATAGATTAGCTGAACTGACAGAGACTGACTTCCTTCATACATTGGGAAAGAGTAGGAAACTACAGCTGATCTGTACAAAAGAAATATATTTTATAACATGTTTGTGTTTTGAAAATGGTTAAGCTTACATGGCAGGATGGTGAAATACAAATCATTCTCAAATGTTTAAAACTTCCATTCAATTAAAGCAATACATTTATCAGTACTACAGTAAAGTAGAGCATATGACTGACATTCTCATAGCATAGTCAAAAGGTAAACAAAACAGTTCTTGTATATAAAAAGTAAATAAAAATAGTTAATAAGAGTAATGATTTAAAGTCACAAGACTGACATTCATGTATTTTCTTTTTATACAACACACAAGAATAACAGGCAGACAACAGCAAATATAAATAATGTAAATATATAAATGTGTTTGTTAAGCTAATATCTATTTATTTTTCTACATTTTTTTTATAATTGTATAGTAACACCACAACAAACAGTTAAAGTTCTGAATTTTAAAAATAAATAAAATCACGGATGGTATTAGTCAAACAGTCTTTGTAAAATGAATGTCAGAACAGTTAAATAAATAAATAAAAAATACTGAAATCAAAAGTTAAAAAATATATATGATTAAAGGAAAAATGCTAAAAAGGGTTAATTGAAATGTGAGCTCAGACCTTCCTAAACTGGATGAATAGTTACAGGAAATGTTGAAAAGATAAGATAAGAAACAAGACTGCTAGACAAGTAGCTTGAGTTTTTCTAAAAACATAATTGTTAAAATGTTCACATGCAACACTATTTGGTAATTATAATAAAACATCACAATTGTGCATATATGTCACTGATAAAAATAAAAAAACCTTAGTTACATCAAGTCTAGCAAACATATGGGTTATAGTATACATACAGTTCAAATAAAGTATACAGGAGGGTACAGATAACTACTAGTAGTAGAAATAGACAGCAAAGGCAACAGAAAGGATGATCATATCAGACAAAGGTCTACAGTTTAATAACCTAATAAAGCAAATGTATAACCAAAGTGTTGGGCTGACATATATTATAAAACAGATAAACAGTGCTGCAGTACTACAGGGGGAGGTGCACTTTATCAGTTTTACACACTGTGTGAGTAGTATGTGTTGCAAAAGGGTCTGAAATAAAGTTAAGAGCAGAAATAATATATCGTTCCTTCTTGACAATACTCTTTTAGGGGGAGGAAAAAACAGGTATTAGTGCATTAGAAATATTGGTAAACAGATTGAACCTGACAGAATAAGATATTTTAGTATTACATTGTATTTACAACCTGTTAAACTGTAAAGTTATACAAGAGATAGTTTAAAAAAAAACAAGAGATGGCTTAAAATTGATAACAGCTATATAAGAGAGAGTAAAGATAAGTAAAAAAATTGAACAATATTGGTCACTATTTCAATATGTTTTTGGCAATATTAATGCTATTAAATTTGTAAGATTAGACTAAATTTACTTTATAGTCTTTGTATGTACAAATACAGAAGAATTCAGTACAAATTAAATTAATGTCTAGCAATGAATATGTGTGAAAAACCATGTTTTAAAAAAAATTGGGTTCAGGATAGCTGCTAGATTGAAATGCATGAATAGCAAACAGTCTGTGTAAATACATACTGTACAGAATACATTGTAATAAGTTTAAAAGTAATTTGTCAA
Source organism: Protopterus annectens (assembly GCF_019279795.1). NCBI lineage: Eukaryota > Metazoa > Chordata > Ceratodontiformes > Protopteridae > Protopterus > Protopterus annectens. The sequence goes on along the minus strand of NC_056746.1, from coordinate 1,290,353,541 downwards.
GTTGCAATATCACTGGTTTTACCCCAGTTAGAGGAAAATTACATTAAAATATTGTACTCATATACAGCTAATGGACTAATATGTACATAGCATTCTTTAATGAGCAGTCCAGAGACAAACACGATGTTATGGTTAAAATGACATTGAAACTGTATATTTTCAGTAGTGTATAAATGCTTGCAGTAGCACATGGTTCTTGTCTCTTATAGTTAATTCAACAAGTTGCAAAGAGTTAATGAAACAGTTCTAAGTCATAAATTAAATTCTGTAATTGCAAAAGAATAAATTAATCAAGTTAAACTAAAGCAGACACAGCTCATAACTGATAAAATATTTTCACAGAATGGTCTGCAAAAGAAAAAGTTGTTAAATACATTCAGTTTTGGTAGTGATACTTAATATCATTGTATTAACTATGTAAAATTGCATTTTGATCAAAAGAAGACTTTCTATATAATGTGATAATAAATACATATCAGTATAAAATATTTTGAGTGTGTTTAAAAACAGAGGGAATTGTTAGATATTAAATATGCTGAAAGAAAAAGCTTGCTTAAATGCAGAAACAGAGTTTAGTAATATGTGATTAGCAACCATACTAAATGACTGTGGCTTAAAAAAATAAGGAACTTGCTTATAAGTGTATTACACACACATCAAGAAAGCTGAACTTCTTACAGACATGATAAGAATGTAATCTGCTTTCACTGGACAACAGGACATGCTTTTCTAAGAAAGTTTAAAAATGTGCTTTTCTAATCCACAAGACGTTTTCTTGAAGACAGTTTACTTATCAGCATTTGGACAAGAACAGATGCGTTAGCATTTGCGTCATCAAGCCAGTATCTTTCCAAAACCAAGAGGGTGTGTGTTTAACTAAAATATGTATAAAAAGTCTGTATTAAATCTAGTTATGTTAGAGGTATGGTAGGGACACAAGTCCTGAGGTAAATGTTATATCTCTCACATCATCTGTACTATATGAGAAGTAAAGTTGGAACGGTACTTTAAGCTGCAACGTTTGTCCAGTTTGGTTTATTATAAAAGTTATTGGTTACTGCTCTTAAAGACAGGTGCTGCAAAGTATATTCTCTCATCAGTGTATATTCTGCAAGTTTCTGTATGCGACAGACTGTGAATGCAAATATAACCAGACTTTGAATTTTAGCAGAATCCAGCCAGCAAGACTGAGTGTCTTAAGAAGACTTCAAATCCCACAGCAAGAGCAAGCAGTAAGAAGCAGTAAGCAGAGAGAGATAAATATTTTTTCAATAGCGACCCAGCTGAGTATCTAGCACCATATAATATATTTTTTCAGTATGTAGTACATAACTAGTCAGTGCTAAGGTACTTGATAACATGCAAATATATCAACAGTTTCTGTTTGACATGACTTGTACATATTTATGTTTGGATACATTCACAGTCATATGTGAAGGAATTCCTTATCAGAGATGTCTATTACCAGCTAAGAAATCTGTCAGTTGTAAAAACATTATACTGTTCTGATGTCACAAGCTTCACCTTTTGTAACTTTGAATGTACCTCTTTTTTGCTCTAGTCACAAACTTGGATAGTGGTTGCAACTGATAAAATGACCAGCCCACCTACCCTTTTAAAAAACAGAAAATAAAAAAAGTAGAATCTCATATATAACATGCTTTCTATCAACAGGTTAAGCATTCTATATGCAGCTATGTTTGTGAATCTGTCTGATCCATCCTTTATATAGGCTCATGGTAAGTTATAAAAGCCAAAAGACCAGAGATAAGGTAAAGCAGCAAACACAAAATATTTAAGATGTGGCTTTACTTATTGTGCAAAAAATGGGACAAGTCTTTCTTGCACACTCCAGAAAGAAATGCAAGTCATATGTGATCGTCACTTTTTGTTTGCCACACATGAAGTGCCATGTTGCAGAAATATCTAAAAATATTATTGTATGATAATCTGCATTATTGTTGAGGTGTAACCAAACCAGAAGACTAAACATCAGAGGTTCTACAGTGTAGTCTCCTTTGGATCCTCAGCTATGCTTCATACTCTCATTTTACAAGTGTTCACATTTAATTCCTTTATATTTCTGACATTAAAATAAACTGAGGAGCAACAAAACAATATTAAGCAAAGAACAGGAGAATAGAAATAAAAATTAATTATATGAGCCAGTACCACTTATAAAGATTTATCTTTAAACAACAAGTGAAATAAGTTCATTCTCATGTTTGGTTCCAGCACAACTCCACAGGTGAAGGCGGCAGAAAACATTGCATGATTCTACTACAGTGAGCACAGCAAGTAGTGAATTGGATGTGGTGCTACACGTTGTGCTGTGTAACAAATTACGTCTGTCTGCTGTATAACAAATTACAGATGTCTGACAAGTACAACATGCATACTTATATTGGCAGCACCAATTTTTGTACATTCTTGCAAGAAAGAATGAGGGTGAGTTTGTCTCAATTGATGTTATCACAAACTGAATCATAGCATTTGGGAACAATGTCTTGGATTTACAGGCACTTATTCCATAGAGCAGAATAAATTAACAGGGCAGCAGCAACACAAAAGGTGTGGGAGATTCTGACACACAGTAAAGTTGTGCAAGGAGTGAAAATAGCACAGTATACCATTCATGCTTCTTCTTTTGGCTTTTCCCAGTTAGGGGTCGCCACAGCATGATTGGCAGTGGAGTTTTATGGTGTTGAGTTGACAGCCCGGTGTCTAACCTTCCACATAAGTCACACACATGCACGCAGTCACGCTTAGGGCCAATTTGGAGTTTCCAATCCACCTACAGCATGTCTTTGGAATGTGGGAGGAAACCAGAGCACCTGGAGGAAATCCACGCGACCACAGGGAGGACATGCAGACTCTGCACAGAAGGCACCTCAGCCGAGGATTAAACCGGAGAACCTCTTGCTGTGAGGTGGCAAGGGTAACCACTGCACCACCGCGGCTGCCCCCACAGTATACAATTCATGCTATACAGTGCATAATGACATGGAAATGATGTGCGCCATGTAAATGAGCCACATTACATATGCAAATGACAATACCTAAAATGGCAGACCATTTCAAAAATGTATAAAATGGGTGTGATGTGCTGATGCATATATCTGTTTTTTTACACCAATAAAAATTGTGTAATTGAGAGGAGTAATTGAAGGATTAGCTGTAGGAGTAACTCTGCAATATGTGTTATCAATGGTAATTAGAAGCTTACAATGTTGCAAGTCATGACCATTGCTGCTAGTGGAGAAGACAGAGACAGTGCCTGACACACCACCATCTCACAGATCAGCATACTGTGGAATGTTTCAATGTGGTCAGTGAGACTGTAAGGGACCTTGTTGACCTGTGTCACCCACCAATGGAATCGACTGGGATACATGATGTGCTTATTCCTGTCTGCAATAAGACATGTGTAGCTTTAACAGTTTTAGGGACATTTCAGTGACCTTCTGGGGACACAGTAGGGACATTGTATGTATCAGCCTGAGAAAACATTATGGAGGAGTATACCTGGTTCTTCAGGACTGCAAATGAGGAACAGGCACCACTGGGACATTTTACAACATAGTTCATTTCTCCGATATGTTGAGAGCCATAGATTGCACACACACATTGCCATCAAGGCCTTACCTGGTCTAGATGACTGTGATACACTGACAGGAAGGGTTTCCACTCCATGAACTGCTAGGTGTTTTTTAATGTCCAAAGCATTATTTATAATGTGTCTGTGTGCCACTTGTGCAGTACCTATGATTCACACATCTAGCACACATCTGACCTATATCAAAAGTTGTTATAAGGGGATTTCCCACAGGGTCATCTGGTCATTAACAGCATTAACATGCAAGAAAGACAGGTCTGTACAAACAGGTATCATGCAAGCCGAGAGCAGGTCACATATAATATATTTGCTGTGCTGATACTGATATAATTTAGAAGAGTTGAGTTGATGTTCAAAGCATGAGACACTGGGTTTAGAGTTCTGACATGCTGCAATGAAGAGATACATAGATGATATTTATTTATTTAGTTATCTTTCACTGACTAGATTAGTTCCACTAGGATTGTGCCCTGTTTCAGAGGATATCCATGGTGGTATATGCACTAAGGGGAAATTTGGCCAGGGTATTGGGAAGCCTCCCTCTACTCTTTTCAACAGGGAACAAATAGACATCAGGTTTATGATCCATTTAGACAAAGAGAGATTTTGTATGTAGACTCTTGAATCTTGTGTACTGTTGGCAAAATGTATGACCTTAATAAAAAAGAAAAGCAAAAACAAGATCATCCTCAGAATTTGTTCACATTTGTATCAAATATTAGTGAAATTAAAACACATTTGATAATTCAATTTAGAGATGATTCTTCAGAAGAAAAGACATTTTTGTGTATATTTCAACAATTTGTAAACATTTTTTTCTGTTAAAAATGATGGATGAGAGAAAGATATGGGCTGGGACTTGGGAATTGGGGGTTTCTGTATTCATTGAAGATGATGCTATTAAGCACATTCCTTGCAGTGTTGTGTTAAAAAATGTTTGTGCTAACATCTGTTATCAAGGTCAACCACAAATGTTTGTTTTTGTGCAGTAAACAACATTTGTTAAATGTATGTACATAAATGCAGTGTGTGTTTAGAATTAGGGCATTTAGCTTGTATATACTAAATATAGGGAGCAGGAGAATGAGTGCGATGGAACCAAAGGTGGAGGTGTGTCCACCTTCATTAAATCCAAATACACCTTGAGACTGGTCAAACAGTATGATTCTCTTGTGCTACTCCAGATCCAATTAACTATAGGTAAAATACCTTTCCACATCATTGCTAGCTGCAGGTCCCCCAACATGAACCAGAAGAAGCACACCGCCTACCTGGATTTGCTAGAGTCAGTCAGTACACAGCCAAACACCTTGGTCATGGAAGATTTCAACTATCCTTCCATTGAATGGGCATCTTACATGAGTACTAATACGATCACCATAGGGGTCCTCGAATTTGTCAATTCAAATGCCCTAGAACAGTTGGTCCACACCTCCACTAGGGGCATAAATGTCCTGTACCTAGTGTTCACAAACATGGGGGGGGTCACCGAACTACCCTCTGTGTGTTTCCCTCCCTGGTAAGGTCAGACCATAAATCTGTCTCATCTGAAGTAAAGATCAAACCAGACTCATCCACAGAAGTAAAAAAAAAAAAAAAAAAAAATTTCTCCAAAGCAAGTTATTGCTTAGTAAGCGAGTGGATAAAAAGTTTCAAAGCCCTTGCCAGCATAGCTAACAAAGACTTTTATGCAGAGGATTATACAAATGCTTTATATGGCCAGTTTAGAAAATGTATTGACACAGCTACACCTAACAGAAGCAAAACTAGGTCTTCTGTAAAAACAAGCCACCCTGGTGCTCTGTAAGTATGAATAAGTTATACAACAAAAAAAAAAAAAGACACTGATATCTAAGAACAGGAGTTAGCTTACTCAACACAGGAAGAATATCCTCCACAGTCTGAACAAGCAAATCAGATATCTTGTTAAGTCCTCTAAGTCTAGCTATGAGGCTAAATTAGCATCCCTAGCGAAAGACTATCATAAGGCATTCTTCAACTATGTTCAAAACCTATAAGGGAATTCCCAGCTGTGTGGTGAACTTATAGTGGATGGTACCACTCACACTGAACCTGAGGAAACTGCCAACCTGCTAGCTGACAGATTTGGCAATAACTTCACCCCCCTGTCCTCCCCCTAGACATATCCCAGAGCATTTCAGATACCAGTCCTCTGCCAAATATCACCAAAGAACAGGTCATCCAGGCACTCTCCAAGGCCAGACATGCAGCCTCCATGGGACCAGAAGACATCCCAGGCTGCTTATTAAACAATCTAAAACAAGACCTAACAGAACCACTAAGCACTTTCTTTAACCTCAACCTGAGAACTGGCTTTGCCTTGGCAGAGTGGAGAACAGCAACAGTGATCCCCTTACACAAAGGGGGTCCATCAACTGACCCTAGGAACTATTGACTTATAAGTCTGATCAGCCTTATCTGTAAGGCCATGGAAAGAATCATCATAGACCTTATCCACAAGGACATACGTGACCTTCAAAATCTTGACCTGAACTTGGTTTCGTCAAGCACAGAGCTTGCTTATTAAACCTGGTGGACTTCTTTGAGAATGTCACTAAAGCCCTGGATGAGGGTAAAACAGTACATACCACCTATCTTGACTTAGGCAAGGCTTTTGAAACAATCCCCCATTCAGGTATCATAAAGAAGCTCTCCCAGCTGGGGACTAACCCATATATTACTAGATGGGTAGCCAACTGGCTCACAGACAGAACACACACTGTCAAAGTTGGGGAGTCCATCTCCACTAGTAGATCATTTGCCAGTGGGGTACCACAAGGATAGTACAGTTGTGTACCTACCATAAATGTAGATGTTCGAGTGTATTCACTGCTGCAGTCATTACAGGATTTATTGCATGCAGCTGAACAAGTTGGAAAGCATACTTTGCAATGTGGTTTTGATTCTCTTGAGGCCTCCTGCAGGGCCGCCGTTACAGGTTCTGTTATTAGGAGGCATGCTTGGTTAAAAGAACAAAATTTGCCAGATCATGTTAAAGCAAAACTATTAGACGCTCCTTTTCAGCATGATACTTTGGTGCTAAAGTAGAAGAGGTGTTGAAGAAAATGGAGGACAAAGCTAAATCTATGCAAACAGTCAAGGATTTCTTGCAGGTACAGACTCCCAGATTTAGCAGGAACTGGCCTACAAAAAATTGGTCCTTTCCAGTGTCAGACAGACCACAAAGGGGCAGATACAGATGCCCCAAAGGCAGATCACAGCCCCAAGGCTCATACAGGCCTAAACAATGGGGTGCTTCTACCTCCAAGAGCGGAGAGGAAAAATCACAGCCATGCAGGAAACAGTCTCAATGACTTTCCACTCCCAGCACCAAGCACTTATCTTTTGGCAGCCCCTTTGGGAGGAAAACTAGCACTTTTTTCACAAAATTGGCACATGATCACCCAGGACAAATGGGTTCTAAATATAATTTCACAAGGCTACAGGTTCCACTCTCACACCCTGCCAAGGCAAACGGTATGCCAGACTTGCCACGCAATCAATGGGCAGAGGCACAAAAACAAGTTTCATCCCTCATGGACATGGGGGCCATTCAACAAGTACCAGAGCAAGAGCAGGGACAAGGATTCTATTCAAGACTGTTCTTGGTACCCAGAAAAGACAAAGCCTGGAGACCAGTACTGGATCTATCTATTCTAAACACATATCTGGATATTCCAAAATTCAAAATGTTGACTCTACAGCAGCTTTTGCCCATGTTGAGCAAGGAGGCTTGGCTTGTGACTTTAGATCTAAAAGAGGCATATCTGCATGTCCTAATCAGACAAACATGCAGAAGATACCTCAGATTCAAAGCTGGTTCAATGCACTACCAATTCTCTGCACTGCCCTTTGGCTTATCTACTGCACCCAGGGTCTTCACAAAGTGCCTGGCACCAGTAATTGCATTTTGCAGACAAAGAGGAATACAGATATATCCTTACTTGGACGACTGCCTTATTCAAGCGGAGAACAAAGACATTCTACTACAGCATATGGCGTTTGTAAAAAGATTACTGACAACTCCAGGGTACACAGTAAACGAGAACAAATCAAAACTCATACCCTCTCAAGAGATAATATTCCTGGGTGCAAGCTTAAATTCAACTGCCTGGATGGCTTACCTCATGCCAGACAAATACAGACAACTGACTACTTATTTCAAAATGTTGGCAACAAAGACCCAGTTATCTGCAAGAAAAATTCTGCAGGCCTTGGGTTTCATGGCATCCTGCATTCTGCTAATTCCATATGCAAGACTGCATATGAGGAAACTTCAATGGTATCTAAAAAGTGTTTGGACTCAACATTGCCACAGCCTGGAGGCAATAATTACCCTCATTCCCTGCTGGCAACAGGAGTTTCAATGGTGGGCAAAAGCCTGTCACCTCAACATGGGACAGCCATTCACCTTACCCACAGCCAGGCAGACATTGACAACAGATGCATCAGATTATGCCTGGAGGGCCCATATGGCAGGAAGATGTATCCAGGGCACATGGTCCACAAGTCAAAAGCATCTACATATCAATCAAAAAGAGATGCTAGCCGTTCAGAATGCCCTGACAGCCTTCATGGATCAACTACATCCAGGACAACTACTGATACAGACGGACAATACTACAGTCATGTGGCACATAAACAAGCAGGGGGCATGCATTCCTACCCACTCTGCAGGCTAGCCATGAATGTGTGGAACACAGCATTGACTTACCAAGTACATCTGCAAGCACAATTCCTGCCAGGAAGGACAAATACTCTGGCAGATGAACTAAGCAGAAACCTAATGGATCCCCATGAGTGGAAATTGGATCCACAAGTCTTCAGCATAACAAGGACCTGGGGATGCCTGGGCATAGACCTATTTGCCTCCCCGCACAACTACCAACTACAAAGATTCTGCATAAGGACTTATCACTAGCAAGCATGGAAAGTGGATGCTCTATCTTTCAGCTGGAAAAATCTAACAGTATATGCCTTTCCTCCTCTGCCTCTCCTCCACAAGGTACTCCTCAAGGTCAGACAAGAGAAACGAAAAATTATACTGATTGCCCCAGACTGGCCCCGCCAGCACTGGTACCCAGTACTAAAGAGCTTGTCTCACTGTCCAGCCTGGACATTACCTCAAATTCCTCACTTATTAACCCAACAAGACAGTCAGATACTGCACAGCCAACTACAGACCTTAAACCAGGCAGCATGGCAGATAATGTAGCCTCTCAAGACACACCTCTCTCTAAAGCAGTGATGGATGTTATTTTGGAGGCCAGGAGGCCTAGAACCAGAAAATCTTATGTAGACAAATGGAAGAGATTCTGTGCTTGGAACCAAGCACAAGGTATTGACACAATTGTTCCAAATATTCCTCAGATTTTACAGTATTTAACTGAGATGCTGGATAAAGGCCTTTCCTTTTCATCAATTAAAATTCATGCCTCTGCCATTTCAGCTCATTACAATACAGAACCACCTATTTTTTCTCATCCGTTACTAAGGGGCCAAAAACATAAGACCTCCAAGGAGAGCACCAATACCTGCATGGGACCTTAACTATGTCTTGTAAAAACTCACACTGCCTCCATTTGAGCCAGCCTCTGCAGCTGATATAAAATTCTTATCCTGGAAAACAGCTCTGCTCCTAGCAATAACCTCCGCTAGAAGAGTCTCAGAGTTACAGGCACTCATGGCTGTGGAACCTTTTATCATTTTCCATCCTGACAGGGTTTCGCTGAAACCCTACATTTATGCCTAAGGTAGTGTCCAGTGTGGCCCTTAACCAAACAATTCATTTGCCTACCTTTTATCCAAACCCACAGAATAAGGGTGAGAGAATTCTGCATACTTTGGACATTCACAGACAGCTACGTTTCCTACTTGGACAGAACCAAAGCTTTCAGAAAGACTGAACAACTTCTAGTGGCATATGCTGCAGCATCACAAGGAAAGCCTATCTCAAATGCTTTATATGGCCAGTACAGAAAATGTATTGACACAGCTACACCTAACAGAAACAAAACTAGGTCTTCTGTAAAAACAAGCCACCCTGGTGCAAGTATAAATACGTTATACAACAAAAAAAAGAAACAGATATCTTAGAACAGGAGTTAGCTTACTCAACACAGGAAGAATATCCTCCACAGTCTGAACAAGCAAATCAGATATCTTGTTAAGTCCTCTAAGTCTAGCTATGAGGCTAAATTAGCATCCCTAGCTAAAGACAATCATAAGGCATTCTTTAACTATGCTTGAAACCTAAAAGGGAATTCCCAGCTGTGTGGTAAACTTATAGTGGATGGTACCATTCACACTGAACCTGAGGAAACTGCCAACCTGCTAGCTGACAGATTTGGCAATAACTTCACCCCCCTGTCCTCCCCCCAGACATATCCCAGAGCATTTCAGATACCAGTCCTCTACCGAATATCTCCAAAGAACAGGTCATCCAGGCACTCTACAAGGCCAGACATACAGCCTCCATGGGACCAGAAGACATCCCAGGCTGCTTATTAAACAATCTAAACCAAGACCTAACAGAACCACTAAGCACTTTCTTTAACCTCAACCTGAGAACTGGCTTTGCCTTGGCAGAGTGGAGAACAGCAACAGTGATCCCCTTACACAAAGGGGGTCCATCAACTGACCCTAGGAACTATTGACTTATAAGCCTGATCAGCCTTATCTGCAAGGCCATGGAAAGAATTATCATAGACCTTATCCACAAGGACATACGTGACCTACAAAATCTTGACCTGAACTTGGTTTCGTCAAGCACAGAGCTTGCTTATTAAACCTGGTGGACTTCTTTGAGAATGTCACTAAAGCCCTGGATGAGGGTAAAACAGTACATACCACCTATCTTGATTTAGGCAAGGCTTTTGAAACAATCCCCCATTCAGGAATCATAAAGAAGCTCTCCCAGCTGGGGACTAACCCATATATTACTAGATGGGTAGCCAACTGGCTCACAGACAGAACACACACTGTCAAAGTTGGGGAATCCACCTCCACTAGTAGATCAGTTGCCAGTGGGGTACCACAAGGATCTGTGCTGGGCCCTGTACTGTTTGATATCTATTTCTCTGAAGTCCATGCAAATGTAGATGGCCTGTGGCTTACCAGGTTTGCAGATGACTGTAAACTGGATGCAATCACAGAGTCCCTCAGCAATGATAACATATTACAGAAAGGGTTGACACAGACAAATGATTGGTGCCAAAGTCATGGACTAAAACTTAATGCAAAAACATGCCTCATTATCCCCTCTGGAAAGGAAGTAACCCATACCAATTATGATATAGATAGCACCCCTCTAAGCTCAGACTCAGTGGTATGTGACTTGGGAACACAGGTTGATAGCAACCTAAACTTTGATCACCATGTGTCAGTAGTGGTAAGAAAAGCATTCTACACTGCTCATCTCATAAATAAGGGTATCACATCCAACACGAGGGAGGTTATAACTCCACTGTACTCGACCCTTATCAGTCCACTAATTGAGTACAATGTTCCTTTCTGTATGTATCTCACTAGACACCTGCAGCAACTAGAGAGACCACAGATGTTTCTAACCAAGAGAATCCATGGCCTCCAAAACATGACATACATGGAAAGACTGAAAGCTCTGTCACTGTACTCTGTATCATACAGGCTGCAGAGAGACGAACTGTGCCTGATGTACAGACCAGTCTCAGATTCTGCCCTAATGGAAATGTTGCACATCCTCAAATCAAATGGGACACAGATAAATTGTTCCAGGGATCTCAACCTAGCCTGTGACACTTGCAGAACCTGCTGGAGAGACAGGTATTTCTCCCAGAGATTACCACTCCTCTGGAATAAGCTCCCACTCCATATGATGCAGAGCTCCTCAATGACCCTATTCAAGGGCAATCTTGACAACTGGATAGGTGATCGTAAATTCACCTCGGGAGTGGCTCCTATGTCCCTCATGGACAGGGACAATCGGTACTAACCAAAGAACTGCTTTGTTAAGAATGACCACCGAACTATGGTCAATAAAGGTAGTGTTTTTTTTTTACATGGCTAGGCTTGTAAAGGCCATTAGCCTAGTAACCTCTTATGAACCTATGAAACTATGAACCTCAGAATCTGCGTGTACTGCCACATCATCTGTATGTAGCAACTTTGTTGATCTGTCCCCTGTGACCTGTTTGCTAATGTAGTCCATCACCAGTATGAACAGCTGTAGCTCAGAGCTGAACACTGGTGTAAAATCACTCCCACTGGGAACCCCTCTGTGAGACTGAACACTGTTTGTACTTGAGTCACTGGCTGCTTGTAAATAGCCTGCACTAATTCTACCAATGTTTCTAGGACTTCAAACCACCACAAGACTGCCCAAATCAGCTTTCTTCTAACCTTGTCATATGCTTTCTTCTAGTCTAGAAATGCCCAGTTGGATTCTTTCCTCATTTCTAGTTTCTTCTCAACTATCTATCTGACTGAAAACATAAGGTCGGTTAAGCTGCATCCTGATCTGATTCTAAACTGCTCATCTCACATATTACTTTGCACTACTTTGCATATTCATTTATTAGTCACCTTCTCCAGAATGTTCATGCAGTGTGACAGGAGTTTGATACCTCAGTACTGCCCAAGGTTGTAGATGTCCCCTTTGTTCTTTAACACCGGCACTTAATGCTTATTCTCCAGTCATCCTGGAGTATGCCTTTCTCTCCAAACTGCTATAAGTGCTCTCAGGAGCCATTGCTCTACTATCTCCCCCAAGATTTGCATCATATCTGCTGTGACCTCAGCTGAGCCCACTGCTTTCTCTGACTTCATTTTCTTTAGTGCTGTTGTTGCTTCTTCTATGGTGGGCTTCTCCTCTTTTCTCAAGGTAGACTGTGTCTGGGGCAGTACAGCTTCTGTGGGGTTGTCTTCATTCAGAAGCAGCTGGAAGTAGCTCTGGTTATAACTCCACTGTACTTGACCCTTGGACTGGTGAGCAGGTTGTTGCTGGCATCCCTTATGAAGGGTGTCAACTATCTTCTTTATCTTTCTGTCTTTGTCTTGCAACCTGATATACTTTCTTTGTGCCATCTATTGACTTAATTTCTAGAAGATGACACAGTTCCTCTGATGGCTTGTTCTTTAGTATTGCCACTCCTTTCTTAGCTTCTTTGTTAGCCAACAAGTATTGCTTCCTATTCTGGTCTGTCTTTGCTATCTTCCACTTTATCCTGCACTTCTTCTTTCTTTTGTGACCTCCTGGACTTCTACATTCGACCACCACCTTCCATATGCTTCTCATTTCCATACCTGGTTCGGCCGCATATCTGGTCTATAGTCCTCAAACATGCTGTATTGAGGCACTGCCATTCTTCTTCATCTCCATCTGTTTCCTCTTCTTTTTGAGGTGCTATAGCCCTGAGTAATTCCTTGAACTGCTATGCTTTCTCTCCAGTCAATTTCCAGGTCTACAGCCTGGTCTCTGTTGACCTTAGAGCCTTCTCTGACCACTGATTGCAACTGATTGTGGCAACCAGTGGTTTATGCTGTGGGTCAACTGCTTCACTAGGAATGACTTTACAATCACTGATTATAACCCAGTGCCCTTTCCTTACTAGGAGGGAGTCTACCTGAGTTGCATGTTGGCCACTCTTGTATGTGATCTTGTGGCTGTCTCTCTTTAGAACCATGTATTGGCTGCTATCAAGCTATTTTCCAGATAGAAGTCTAGAATGGCTTCTCCTTCTTTATTCCTGTCCCCCCACCCATGCGGACCAAGGTAGTCCTCATATCATGTTCTGTCTGTCTCAATATGTACAGGGATATTATAGATATAAAACAAGGGTCCATGACAGACATGACTTTTTCATGATAGACTCTAATGAGTGTAGTCACAATGAAATAGTATTTAACTGCATTTCCTAAAACAGCCATTCAAAACTTAAAAATCAGTAAAAAATACTTTGTGGGGGATACTAACTGCATCCCTCTGCACCCTTCATATCCCCTGCTATTTAATACGCTTACTCCAAGCCTGCTGTATCTACAGGTGAGGAAACATCTTCAAGATTCCACAATCTCCATTTGTAAGTATGAATCACAGGAACGGCACATTAAGTTTTGCACAACAGAGTATCTATCTGCAGTGCCTCATATTTACGTCTGATCTAATAACTTATTTATTTTATTTTTATTTATTTTATTTAACATTTGTTAACCAGGAAATTCCAACTTGGAACAAAGCCAATTTTCAGTGGAGGTCCAGGGAGAAACGCTCCAGGTGCATGTCTTTGTAACATGGGAGGAAACCGGAGCACCCGGAGGAAGCCCACACGAATGCAGGGAGGACATGCAGACTCCACACAGAAGGCACCCCAGCTGAGAATGGAACCTCTTGCTCTGAGGTGACAATGCTACCACTGCACCACTGTGCCGTCCATAATAACTGATCTAAGTTACGTGGGAACATGTATAAATATATACTATCTTTGCTACTTCACTCTTAACTGTGTTGTCATTGGTGGTGCTCTGGATTGGGCAAGTCTTAATATGCCTTATAATTCTTATTTTTTTCATCAAGAGCTCCATATTATGCATTGCATTACAGTATCAGTGTCAGTATATTATGCATTGCATTACAGTATCAGTGTCAGTATACAGAAACAGCCTAGAGAGAGACAGAAACAAATACTTTATTTCATCTAACATCCTTTAAATGATGCACAGAGGAGGAAAAGGTCACTCCCTAACTGCACCTGATCCTTACCGAGCACCGATTATTGTCCTGATAGAACTGTTCTTTTCTATTAGATAAACTCACTGAACTATAATAGTGAAATATTCGTGACAGACGTTAGTGATTGATACAGCAGGTGTGTCATCGTCAGTTCATCTGCACCATCGCTACATTATCAAAGCTACAAAAACTTCCAAATGATAGCGGGAAACTGGATGTACAACAGCTGACAGCAGAGCTGGATCATGGTCACATTGGGCCCTATAGAGTTGGTAATGAATAAGCCCCCCCAAGCCATTCCGGTCTCCCATTACTTGGCAGAGGTTGCGGCTGGCAAAACAACCTTGCATTCCAGTGCTTCATCTACAAATGCATTGCCTGCTGGTTTTGAAGAATAAACTGTCTATGATGCATTAAAAATTGGTGTGCTGCTGATATTGCCATAATATTTCCTGAAACAGATTGGCTATGCAATAAGAAATAGCTGGCAAACAACAAAAAGAGATTCATAGTTACTAGGCATGTAGACCTTTAAGGAGGTTAGCCCAAATACTCCAAAGCACTGTCTGGTTAAATGAGCCGCTCAATGTCACACAGTAAGTACATGAAGGTGGAAGGATTCAAACCCTGCACCCTTGTCACAGGAAGAAGCTCATTAAGAAGTCTGAGCTTTAGTCAACTGCATCAGCTGCCAGAGTAACAATTTTGAAGTAAATGCAGAAATCCTTTACAATCAGACCTTGTAGAGAAGACTGTATGACAATATGATACAACAATGACTACTTAGTGGATGATGAAGATCAGACTGTTCAGATCATCACTACAAAAAATGCAGAGTGCACTGAATGTTAACACCCTTGCAGTCTGTAACGAAGGTACTTCAAAATATATTACTAAAATGCAACATATTTAGACTATATTACATAATCCTGTCCTATTAATTAATTATTTCATTCTTTAGTGCAATAAATAAAGCAGAACAATTAAAGACAGTATAAATTTTGCAGCAGGTTTTGTTCGACAAACTACAAGTCATACAAAATCAGAAATATTATTGCATACAACTTACTTGGGGGACGGGTTGTCATGCTTGCAGGATACATACATCTCAGTTTTGACTTCCTTATGTTTTCTCTGTCATCAAGAATTGCTATCCTCTCTGACATCATTCAGAATAGGTCTGACCTACTTGAATGACTAATAATTGTGTATTGTTGCAATGGATGAGGGCAAAATCGTTCAGACTGCCTGACTTAACCTGGCCAAGGCATTTGACACAATACCCCACTCAGGCACTGTTGACAAACTCAAGAGTTTAGGTACAAACCCACATGTCAACCAATGGATAGCCAACTGGCTCACAGACAGGACCCAGGAAGTCAGAATTGGGGAGTCCACCTCTACAAAGAGGCCAGCCATAAGTGGAGTCCCTCAGGGATCAGTCCTTGGACTGCTCCTTTTTGGCATTTACTTCTCAGAAGTCAAGGCCAATATCAGTGGTCTTTGGCTGACTAAAATTGCAGATGATTGCAAATTAGGAGCTGTCATCGAATACCACACCGACACAAATGTTCTCCAGGAGAGGCTGACACAGACAAATAACTGGTGTCAGAGCCATGGACTAAGACTAAACACCAAGAAATGCATAATAGTATTGAGCCACTCATCAGACACTTAAGGACACACATAGTAATCGAGCCTTTGACCATCATCATCATAGATAGTAATCAAGCCTGTGACCATCACCATCATAGATAGTAATTGAGCCTTTGACCATCACCATCATAGATAGTAATCGAGCCTGTGACCATCACCATCATAGACAGTAATCGAGCCTGTGACCATCACCATCATCATCACTTGTCTGTAGTGGTGAGGAAATCATTCTATGTTGCACAAGGTATGGCATCGAAGTCCAAGAAAGTCATCGTTCCACTGTATTTGGCATTCATCAGACCTATCATTGAGTACAATGCCCCCTTTAGTGTGTCCCTAACCAGGTATATCCAACAATTGGAATGTCCACAGAGGTTCCTCACTAAAAGAATACAGGGTGTAAGTAAAATATCCTATGCAGACCACCTCAAGGCCCTATACCTGTATTCTGTCTCCTACAGGCTTTTGAGGGGAGACCTATGCCTGGCATACAGGGCATTGTGGACCCCACTCTGCATATCCACAAAATGAACAGCACCAGAATTAACCATTCTAAAGACTTAAAATCTGCCTGTGATATAATAACTAGGACCTGCTAGAGAGATAGGTTTGTATCTCAGAGACTACCCTGTGCATGGAACAAGCTCCCCATCCACATGAAGCAAAGTTCCTCCCGAACCTAATTCAAATACAACTTGGACAATTGGTTAGGAAACTGGAAATTTATCCCTGATCTGGCATCTATGTCTCTAATGGACACAGGCAACCTGTAAATGGTTCATCTCCCAGGCCCATGCTTACACTTATCAAGGGTATCAGAACTTGTCAGAGATTTGGGATACATGGCTTAAAAAGGGCCTAGTGAACACCTATGAAACTATGAACATATACTACTTCAGAGTCAGAGCTAGATTGTGAACAAATGCGGCTGTATGCAGGGTAATGAATCAGGTCCCAGCCAGCCATACAATATCAAATTACTTGGCTGTCTCTCACCTTACCATAAACACTCTTCCAGCCTCTCAGTGTATAGACTATTTGTTTTTTGACTTATAAGATTATCACAGACATTTTGGATTTCAATTAATGCCTTTCAAATTTTACAGAAAAAGCATGAATAGCCATTTTCTAAACAAAACAGAACACTCTCATTTAAAACAGACAACATAAGAAACAGTACACTTCTCTTCCCTTGCAACTCACTTTTAGTAAAAAGGCATTTTGTAACCCTTTAAATCATACTCAAATACCATATAATGAAATACAAATGAACATCTATGTGAAGGGTGCAGAAAGTCAAGAGACAAATGTGCAATGCATTTACTAACCACCTACAACATCCCACTGGACATGTGTCCATTTTCAGAAGTAGACCAGGAGTACTGTCTCCTGAAGTAAATTGGAAGAGTCACATAAAAGACAAATTAAAAAACTTGTTGGATTTTAATTTTAATAAATTTCATCAAGGTAATCACTGGCTTTTCTTTTTTTGTGGTGGTGAACTGTATAGTTTCCATTCAGTGGTGTAATAAATACATATATGGTTCCCCTGCATTTTGTCGAATGTTGCTTTCATTGACAAATGCTAGGGGTGGTTGAGATTGTCAAACATTTGAATAGTCAAACAGCCAATATCTTGAAGTGCCATTTTTCCAAACAAGGTGTGTTGGAATAGGTTGGGCTTTAGAATGTGTATATGTGTGTGTTTGGGTGTTAGGGTTAGGGTAAGGGTATATGTGTTGTGTGTTTGTGTGAGTGTGTATTTCTGAGTTAGGGTCTTGGTTAGGTGAGGAGTTAGAGTTTATGTTTGTAGTATGTGTTGGTGCATGTTTGTGTGTATTAGTTTGTCTTGTGTAGTGACAGTGTTTTAGGGGAAGGATTTTTTTCTAAGGTATGATGTGAGGTTAGTGCTGGGATAGGATTACGGTTAAGTTTAGGTTAAACACACATTACTAAGGTGGGGAGGAGGGCTTTGCTATCTGTGGGATTTACATCACTGGAAGAGGGTATGATGAAGCTGGCAGTAGACAGATAAAAATGCAGGTAAGGTACAGATTTTATAAGTCAAGATTAGACATATACATACTACAAGGAGTATGTAATATGCAGCAGTTCTTTACTGAGCAACATATTGACCAACTAATATGGACACTTTCATGTAGAACACTGACTTCACTTGTGCATTTACCCATCTCTCAGAATGCTATGACAGTAGCGTACTTTAATGGCTTTTGCTGCTATAACATTCTGACAGACTGTGGTATTTTTTTGGTTAATTCCATTTATAACATGGGCTGCCATAAGTTTAACTCCCACTGTCTATTGTAATTTAAAAAAATATATATTTTTTCAGGGGAGGAAGACATCATTAGAATTACAATAAACAGAGCAAGTTGTTACCCCCCCCCAAAAAAAAAAATAGTGGCAGCAGTAGCATAGTCACTTGTTTTACCATAATCTGTGTACCTCCAATAGTGGTACACCACAGGAATCAGTGATTATGGAAGACATTACATCCTGCATAACAGCTTCATTTGGTATTCTGGACTTGGAGTTACACAAGGTCCAATTTTCTACATAAGTATTCTGGACTTGGAGTTATACAAGATCCAATGTTCTACATAAGTATTCTGGAGCTGGAGTTACACGGGGTCCAATGTTCTACATAAGTATTCTGCACTTGGAGTTACACAAGGTCCAATGTTCTACATAAGTATTCTGGAGCTGGAGTTACACGGGGTCCAATGTTCTACATAAGTATTCTGGACTTGGAGTTACACAAGGTCCAGTGTTCTACATAATCACTCTTTTTTCGTAAGGGTCAACAAAGCACCACAACTGCCACCATCTTAAATTTATTTATTGCTTACAGTCATACGGTACAGCTAAATTAATGAACTTCTGAGATGCTAATTCCATGTTATAACAAAATCAGATGAAATGGAATGTTTTTCTTGTAGAATGTTGATAAAGGATCAGTTATGACTAAGCAGCAAATTTGTAATGCAGGACAGCAACTATGGAGACTTCATTTGAACAGACACCAAGAGCTTGTACCTGGTTCTGTCTTTCATGTTTATTCAGACTTGTGAAAAGGCATTATGTATGAAAAATTCTCTCTGAAGTTGCTGCTGATGCATAGATTTAAAGAGGGTATGCATCAAATGCTACTGTAATCCCTACAGAGCACTGCATCAAGGAAAGCATTTTACATTACAGTAGCATGAAAGGTTGTGCAAGGAATGCAGAGCTACACACGAAGCCATGTAGTGGTGCACTAGGGGCTGGGTTTTGAACAGTTGTTTAAATCAAGAATGAGCATTGCTAATGTGAAGATTAAAGCATAAACTGAAGTGCATTTTTCTCTGCATGAATTTCAATGAGTTTATAGAAATACATGTTTCAGAAATGATTCTAAGAAAGTCCACAAGCTATAGAGAACCAATATGGTTTGACAGCTAGGTGCTGCAGGTTACAATGAATAAAAAATATGTATATTTGACATTTATAAAGAAAGACAGTGACAGAGAGTAAAAAAGGCAAAGAGAAAATGGATTATCGACCAAATATAAAGTATACTCACCGATATGGCTGACAGAAACATAAAATATAGGGAATTATTTCTTTAAACACTACTGAAGTCACTGAACAGCACAAGGTATGAGGTGCCTATGCAAATACGAATGTAGAAAAGACAAAAATGGTTAATGACTATATTTTCGGTAATTTGTAATATATTCCACTTCCTTCTTCAATATGAAAAAATGCAGGTACAGTATCTGGGACTTGATTGAAAAATTATATAAATATGTATTGAAAATAGAATTCTAAAGGCAATTAAATATCAATATACTGGACACTGATGGCAATGTGTGGTGATAAAAGCATGTTCCCTGTACCATGTATGGTGATAAAAGCATATTTCCTGCACCATCAAAATGATACAAAATTCAGTTTCTTAAAATGACATCACCCATCCACAAAGCTTTGGCTACTGATTAGCATGGACTTTTTTTTTTTCCAAATGTTCAAGAAACCATCAGGACAGTACCAAAAGGATAGGTGGTTTTAGAGGACAATGAGTGAAGCTATATCTCACCCTGAAATGCATCTGACTGGAGGACAAAGCAGCAAGTTTTAATCCAAGTAGATTGAAACAACTGCCATAGTTAGGGCACATTAAAATAATGTGTCTGAAATTGAGGAATATAAAATGCAAAGGAGGGAGATATAGGAGAGTAAAGCCCAAGCTGATAGGCTGTGATATAGCCAATTACTGGAGTGTGGCTTATGCGGTAGAGTGACGCAGGGATCACACTGTACTTGTGTGATAAATGGGAGACTAATTTGAGTAAAACAATCTCATTGAATATCACCACTCTCTGGATACCCTTTCCATGGAGGACTAGTTCTGTAATGCATTTTATATTTACACTGTTTTATCTGCAGTTTCAGGGGTTACTTTTTAAAAGGTGTGCATGGGGTATATGCAGTCAGCAGGATGTGCCCTGTCTTACAGTGTGTCTGCGTTGAACATTTGCATTAAAATGCAGCCATAACTTATGACTGCTGGGAGGATGGACTGACTGAGTCTGGTTAAGTCATATTTGAGCAATAAAGGCTGCACTCAGTTCATATGCACAGAAACGTTGATGAGTTGATGTCAGATAATGATCAAATGTCCATGCAGTATGTCACTTAGTTACTGAATGAACAGCAAATCTTACCATGTCTCCAGAGCACAGGTCATCTTCCATCAGCATTTTCACACATGTGCATGCTCATCTAAAATGGTTTAAATTAAAATGTTCTGGTGATGGGGTACACTGGTATGGTTGCAGCACATTAATTACTTGATAAGTTCTGTTGCTGGTATTTTGAAAACAGTTCCTGAGTCTTTTCCTACTAGTCCTTGAACCCTTAAACTAAATTTTTACTAGCAAACCAAGAACCAAATGGTGGAAAACAAATCAGGAATAGGCACACCTGTGGTAGTGTAATGGAAGGAACAAGCCAGCAAAAAATCCAGTAAAAATCCAAATTGTTTTCAAATAAAGTTGAGCACTTTCGTTCCCTAGTGCTGGAACATCATCAGAACAAAAACAGCTGGAACAAAATACCTTATATAACAACTCTTATGTCACATGAATTTAAAACATCCAATCAGGCTCTAAAAGGAATTAAAAACAGTATAATGCCTTAACTTTTAAAACAGAATTAATAGAACAAGCTTCATTTATTCCTGGGTGTATAGTAGCATTCAACAAAATCTGCCATTTAAATTCAATATTTCAAGATGTTCCTTTGTTACCCATCCCTGAAGATCCTGTTTTACCTGTTCAATAACTAAAAACTTAAAATAATGGTCACTAAAACAAGTTATATGCTTATATAAAGCATTAGCATCTCTCTTCTTCCTAATATCCAAGACATGTTCATGTACACATTCACAAAATCTCTGGATGAAACTGGAGCACTCAGAAGAAACCCATGTGAACACATGGAGGTCATGCAGACTCCATACAGAAGGCACTCGAGCTAAGAATCAAACCAGGGAACTTCTTGTTGTGAGACGACAACACTATCAGCTGTGTCACTACATGCCATATTTTAAATGTGTAAAGAATTAAAAGTTTGAGAATTTATGCCAGTGAAAACACATCCACATTGTGTGCTGTAAAAAGATGACATATAGAACTAGTTTTAATGAATTGTAAACATAGGTATGAGGATTACTATAGAGGTCATACATTGAGGTTGACTTATTGCTTTTATAAGGATCTGCTCTTAAGTGGAAGTGGTCCGAAGAGATACAAAATGAGTAGATATGAACTTGTACAGAGCTTGGTAAAGGAGAAAACGTCTAAACATATTTTAATATTTTTGTATCCACAGGAAAGAGCTTACAATTTGTTCTACAGCAGGAGTTCTTCATTCTAATTATGCAATTTGAACTGAATTTGATCTGACTATGATTCTAATATGCTTTATGTAAACAGATGGAGAGAAAGAAGGAAATGGATGCCTATTTTTGGCAGAGAGGTAGAAAGTATAGAACGACAGTATAAAAACATATTTTATTCATATCATAATAAAGTGCATTCTAAAACATTTTTGTTCAAGGCACGCATACCTTTCAACTGTCCAAATTTTCACAGACTGTCCAGATTTCTGGCTCATATTTTTGTTCTGTTCCTAATAAAATTTGTGTTTTTCTGGCAAATCACTGTGACTGTCCGAGGACTGAAGTCAGTAAATAATGACATACATTTGAGTTTCAAACTTCAAATACTTCAGAAACTGTAAGTTAAAACAAGCCCTGTTACTCTAGCGACTTTCTAAGCACAATATTTAAAATGTGCCCCTATTTTCTGGCCTTTGTCTCCCCATTTTGACGGGCTTTGTCCAGATTTCTTGAAATAAGAGGTTGAGAGGTATGAAGACGTGAAACAGAATAAGGAATGAAGAAGAAATTGTAATATTGTTACTCGATCAGAGGAAGATGGTGATAGATTTGAACAGACTACAGTGGCGAAGGGGAGGTCAAGAAAAAACAAAATCAAGAAGTAGTTTTAGACATTTCTAATGTGATGAAGGACTCAATGAGAAATGTATATTTGATTAATTAAATAATGAATACCTGCCAGATTTCTAAGACAGTAAAGAACTTTAACATGGAAAATACATACATGTAAAGCAAATTTCTGTACTTTTCCGTTAACGGGGCAGCAGGCGAAATGCACAGTTGATGTCAACTGACTGCTGCATGTGTTTCTCTGGTTGTAATGTTGTGTTTCTTGTGACAGTAGTATTCATCATGTGTTTCTCTGGTTGTAATGTTGTGTTTCTTGTGACAGTAGTATTCATCTTGTCACGTCAGAACTGCTTCTTTTTACTGTTCTGCCTTGGTCATAATTTTGGATTTGCTGTCACACTACTACTGATTTCTCAGTGAAAATGGGGAGAATCCATTAAGGGGACAGCATGGAAAATGTGCATTTGTTGTGAACTCACTGGTGATTTTTTTCTCCTGGGTTTAATTTTCTCTTCATTCTGACACTGTTATTGATTTCTCACATCAGTAATGTTTATTGAATTATTCTGTTGTGCGTTGAATTGTGCCTTTCTTATCACAGTACCACGTATTTTTCATCGCACGTCAGTGCTGTTTATGGTGCGGTTGTCTTGTGGTGCCACTTTTCAGTTTCTGGTGGGACTGTTAGTGATTTCATTCTACTTTTACCAAGATGACCTGTTCCTTCATAAATAGGATGTAAATCACACTTGTTTTATTGTGAGAAAATACGGAAGTGCTCCAGTTTCGCAGCATCGACTGATTTGCAACAGTCAGTGTGTTAACATTTGTAATCGTGTGAGGCATATCTGTCAACCTGCACCCAATGAAAATAGGGACACAAGCCTTTGAAAGACAGCAACATGTGCTGATAATGTCAACTGCAAAGGGGGACAAACAGCTTTCAAAAATAGGAGCAGAGGGTTAACATGTGAACATGTAATAAGGCTGAAATGCAGAGGAACTTTTAGCTGTACATTTCGTGGCAACATTTAGACTTGCTGACAACTGCTGCCCCGTTAACGGAAAATTATCCAGAATTCTAAATAAACTCCAGCCAATGAAAGAGACTAGTTGAGTACCCCAAAACATCTGACACTATGCTGAAAATAGATATATGAAACCATGCTACTGAAAAAAATGAAATATCAAAACATTAAATGTGAAAATGCTGAAGCCCTAGTAAGAATAATTTGAAACAAATGCCAGTATGGGTCCTACTGGGAGTCATTTAAAAAAATACTTGCAGTAGCATAAACATAGAGAACAAAACTCCCCCCCCCCCCCCCCCCGGCAAGCCAATGTTACTATTAACCCAACAGTTACAAAACATACAAGTTTAAAATAAAAACAAAACATTACTGAACTGACCTTTGACACTACTATGTTTAAAACAGGTTCAGATAATACTAAGATGACTGCAGGACAGGTAACTACAAAAACATCCAGGTAGCCTGTGGAGTTCATATTCTAATTTTACGGTTTTCAGATGTGTCTGGCACAGTCATGGTAGACATTAGCAAAACATGATGTTCATAGGATCATAGGCAGTTACTAAGCTAATGGCCTTACAAGCCTAACCAAGTTAACCCTTGTTCCCAACAGTATCTGTTACACGTAGACACTAAATCAGCATCTATTACCCATAGGTAATGTTTAGCAGCTAATCCCCATTTGTGACATTCTTCTGAATTTACTGAGTAAAGCCCTCCAGCAAATGCATTCCTTTTCTCCCAGTACCTTGTCTTGTAAGGGGAAACCATCAACCCTTGATTCTTGGCTGCTCCATACCGACACATCCTTGAGAACATAAAGCAGGAGAGGAGATATAAAGGTTTTAATTTGGGTGTTCCTATCAATGAGGATGGGTGGAACTTCCTTCAGCTCTGGCTTCACATAAAGCTTTGGGACCATGCCTAATACATACTTACCTCTAGCAGCATTGTTGGGTAAGGGTGGAAAAGTATCCCTAAATCCATGGGTGTTTAGTACTCCACACACATGGAAACATTTTGCTTCAGCTCCTTAGGTGTACTGCTGTCCCATTAACAGTGCAGAGCTCAGCTTTGTTCCTACCTTAGTTCTGCCTACAGAACAGCACAGATTCCTTTAGCAAATTAAAAATCCTTGGAATGTTACACTTCTATTTTGGGACAAGGTGATGCAGTCATCAGCAAAGAATAATGTGCTGCTGGCGGTATCATAAAAATAACAGCTTGGGACTGGAGTAAAGTTATTAAGAATTCAGTTTAAGGGTTCAAGGGCTAGTACAAAAAAGTCAGGAACATTAGGATTCCTGTCTAATTCCTTTATACAGTCTAAAAAAGATGACAGGGCAGCATTTTGAGTACTGCAACAGATGGCATACCGTAAAGGGTCTGGCCTGATTCAGTGAAAGCTAAACACTCTCCCTACCATCCATAAAGAAATGTCAGCTGACTGAACCAAAAACTTTTTTAAAATCAATCATTATGGCTACTGCCAGCCGCCTTACACATGCCAGCTCCTACATGCATAATCTGTGCATCCAGAAATGATCAGATTTGGATCATCCCTATACTAACCTGGCTTAGGTATGCAGGATACATTACAGTTCAAGGTATGCAGGATATATTACAGTACAATCTCCTTAGGGAGCTCTGCTGAAACTCATGCATAACTTTACTGTAAGCATTACTCAGTGATATAGGGAAGTCATTTTAAACCTTCAGTAAATCTTTCCCTGACGTAGGACATAACTATGATTATTCATAACCAAGAGGATGCATTAGCCCCCACCTATGACTGAGCTGAATAACTCAGGTGAGGATGGGATGACTCACCAGCAGCTGTAGCCATTTATCCAGAGTAACATTTAGAGCCAGCCTTGATACCTTTGAAGTAGGCTAACTTTTGTCTGCAGGCTTTTGTAATTGCACAAGCAGTCTCCCTCCTTAAATTTAACTGTTCTCCATGGTGGGCTATTTCTAATTCTTTCACTACAAAGAAGGCTTCACTATCCATCTTACCTTAGTGCTGTGAATTAGCCCATTTAAAAAAGGGTTTGTAGCCCTAACATACTTGTGTCCTGCTGCACTTTGGAAAGCTACCTGCTAGCTGCAAGTGAGTAAATTCTGTAAGCCATTCTTAATGATATACAAGCCCAGAGTCCCTTAGTACCACTGGATCTATGCTTTATGGTCTATGATATGTGTCATGACCTCTGTCTCCTAAATATTTTACAACAGCTGTTTAGATAGCTGACTGTCACCTCATTTGGTGTTATAAATGTTTAGCCTTCTTCATCTCTCTGTACAGTCCAGCAATCATTTACTAAACCCATATTAACCCTAAATTCCTTGACAACTTTCTAAGATCATGACTGCTTCTCTTTATTGCAATAAATTCAGTGCTGCACCAAATCCATAACAATATTAAAATCCCCAGCTACTAAACAAGTGAATCCTCTGCCTTTCTTTCCTGGAGTGATGCCAAAAAATATTGAACAACTGTGGTTTGTCTGAATTTTGAACATAGATGTTTCAGAGTTTGGAAAGTAGCCACACTGCTCTTCTAGCCATCTCTAGCTTGGCTTTGACAGCTCCCTGCTCAAAAATTCTCCAGCCAAGTGGTCAGCCAAACAAAATGGACATACCTACTTTGGAAGGGGCACATATCATGTTGTAAATACCTCAGAATCTTATTCTACCTCTGAAATTTCCAATTTACAGTTTTGCAGACATTTTATATCTGCTTAAATCCTCTTGAACAAATGTTGGAGAATTTTTCTTTTCACAAGGGAATTAAACATCCTAAAAATGAAAGACTTTTAACCATTTAATGCATGCCGAACAAACAGCAATGAATTATATAATGTTACATGGGCCTTGTCACCCAGTGACTACCAGGCTGTGAAAGTCTTAAAGGCTTGATGTTATGTGAAAGAGTTTGCTTGCCAAGTGTGCAGACTTTCAATGAGTTCCATTAATAACTCCTTCTTATCACAGGATCTCATTATAAAAGAACTTGCCCCTCAATTAGGCTCTTATTGATTCGTTACTGATTCATGTTTTTAAGATTCTTCTCAGACTTTCATTGGATCTTCTTTTTTTTTGCTTTCCTTGAGATGGTGGTGCTAAGGCTTACCTTCCATTGGTGCTTGCTCTGTATCATCTGGTGTTGTCCCTTGTCTATGGCTTTCCTCTCATCAGCAATCACCTAGGTCAACAAAGGGTGGTAGCTATTATTTAGTGGGGTTCCTTTCCTGAATAGTTTCATAGCGGAAGCTTTCCTTGATTTGCCTTCAGGACTTGTGTGTGTGCTAACTGGACTGCTGTTCAATGGGATACCCTGAGTATTTTGTACAATTCCAGGTGTTGAAACAGAGAAGTACTTTCCCAGGCTAGATGTCTTCCTTAATGACTATGAGAAGTTGGTTGTAGCAGCCCTGCAATTAAGGCTTACATACTGGAAGCCTTAGATGCTTTCTTGTACACTTGTTATTTTAAGTCTCTTTTTTTTTTAAAGGAAAGTATGGCATCAGGTATGGCATCAGGTATGGCATCAGGTAAGGCATCAGGTATGGCATCAGGTATGGCATCAGGTATGGCATCAGGTAAGGCATCAGGTATGGCATCAGGTAAGGCATCAGCTATGGCATCAGGTATGGCATCAGGTATGGCATCAGGTAAGGCATCAGGTAAGGCATCAGGTATGGCATCAGGTAAGGCATCAGGTATGGCATCAGGTATGGCATCAGGTAAGGCATCAGGTATGGCATCAGGTATGGCATCAGGTAAGGCATCAGGTAAGGCATCAGGTATGGCATCAGGTAAGGCATCAGGTATGGCATCAGGTATGGCATCAGGTAAGGCATCAGGTATGGCATCAGGTATGGCATCAGGTATGGCATCAGCTATGGCATCAGGTATGGCATCAGGTAAGGCATCAGGTAAGGCATCAGGTATGGCATCAGGTATGGCATCAGGTTGCATGAAGATATAGCTTCTTCCCCGTTTCTTTGTTGGTAGGTCCATTAGATACTTAAGAGTGGCAGAAAGATTTTTCCTACAGCACAGTATTTATATTGATGCAAAAGATCTACTCTTTTGGACCATGTGAGGAGCCAAATCTTGATAAAGACAGACTTAACTGTCCAACATCTGGAAAGATAACCCTTTCTTTGAAGTTTACTGACCAAATTAAGTATCATAAAAATAATGTACCTTGGTGGGAAGCTTTCTTGGGCCTGGGGTCTTAAGGTCTTGTATGCATGCTTAAATGTGATGGCCTAGAAGAAGTCAGGATGATGGCTTTAAGTGCATGTTCCTCTACGAAAAGTTTGTCATCTTTTTCTATTCCATTGCATAATCTCACTAGGCAAAGGTTATTTCTTCACTGGCAATTTTCTTTGGCTTCCATGGTCTCCCAAATGCATTGCAGCTCTTTGCCTACATTATTTAGGTGTGCATCATGTACTTGAGACTGACTGGCGGACCTGGACATGGACAACAAATTCCAAAACCCCACTAAACACATTCCTCAAAAGCCTGTTTATAAAGGCTGTTTTCTTCAGTTATGATAGTATTGTCCTCCAGGAGCTTAGTGTAGTCAATAACTTTATTTACTTGACATATCTGGTGATAAACGCTCTCTCACTAGCTCATTCTGCAGACTCATGGCATCTGTCATTCTGTGACTGCTGTTGTCTTTGTAGTAAGTGCTAAAAAGGCAAATAGAAGCCCAAATTACCAAGCCAAAACACTTTGGAACTATTGATCAAAGAGGTATTTAGATTAATTTCCTGTCATAGTTAATGGAGAGTATTTTCAGCAAAAACAAAAAAAAAGTAAAACATGCACAACACAGTTCAGGATCAGTGTTCACTGCATGTCTCCTGTTTTTGCTACCTCCCAAAATTACAGAAACAAAGAATATTCTTAAAGCAATATGCCATTTGGCACACTGGAAAATGTTATTCATCAAGTAATACATCGAAGTGGCAACTGTTTCTATGACAGAAAACCTATAATGCTTATTAAACCACCAGCATATTAGTTCCTTGCATGTTTATACATTGTAGATTTACAAATTGAGTTATGGAAGAAATGTCAGTGGTATCCATTCTTATGCAGATTTCCATATCTGCCTGTGTATAAAAAGATATAAACTTTTTATTATTTGCCGTATTTTATCATCTAATGGTAATTTAGCATGAACTCTAATTTATTCAGCACAAGTGGTATTGTCTTCCATTTCTGTCACACAACTTCTCAAAGTGTCAGATTCATTTCAGTGGTAACAACCGCCACTGACGTGCTCAATGATCTACTTCCGCATGCACCAAGGCACCTTCACTGTGTCTGACAGCTGCTTTACCTTTTGTCATACTTGTTCTGGAGTAACACGCCTACACTTTCCTACATACCATATTTATGGACAGAAAATATTCGTTGTGCTATGTAGGATTATGAGTTCTGCAACACAAGCTAGTTTCACTGACTGTCATATTTGTTTCCACTTGTGCCAGACTCAGTTAGTGTCTGACATGCCCATTTCAGTTTGCAGTATACATTCGCTGTGAGTCATTATCAGCTCTGTGTTATCCACGTCCTTCTCAATGTGTATCACAATTAAGCTTTTGTGGATTTTGCACCCGTATGCATTAGCTGACATTCTGTTTTGTGCATCACTGCCATGCTGGTGAATATTACAGCAGTTTAGTTATGTTTTATTTATTTTGATGTGCATCTTAACTGTTTGGAAAATATTTGTTTCTGTTTATACTTAAGTTTTATGTCAAACTTAGTCAGTGTCACATTTATTTATATGCAACATACCCATTTTAAATAATGTCATATCAAGTTGGTGAGTGGTACGCTCACTTTCAAAATAATGTTTGTTATATGCTGTAAACATGTTATCACACTCCTAATCATTTCACTGTGAAATGATAAAAACTAATAGCTCAGAATGACTGCTTTCAGTCAGGTTTTATCTGAAAGAGGTGGATCAAATCTAATTTATTACTGCATAGGGTAACAAAGCAAGCAAAATGATGGGTTTCATGAACAGCTTTCCACTGAAATATTCTATACATTTTATATACATCTTACATACATCATGCTACCCAGAATGCATTGCTATTACTCCTGCAGCAAACTCCAGCCCTTCAGACAAACATACTGTTATTCGAATCACTTGGGCATGTATCACAGTTGCCTAAGCATATGAGCTTGAGTTTTCAACTGTTCATGTCCCAGGCCCTGATAATATAAGGTATGATAACTAATGCTCATATGTTGTCTTTCTTTTGTGTGTACAACAGCCCGAGTTTTGAGAATAATAAAGGAAAGAGGGGTGTAGGAGGTACATAAGGATGTCGTCTCTCACAAAAACATTTTTTTTCACATTTGCTTATATCATAAAGAGCTCAGGTATATGTCTTCCAAGTTGCTGTGTCCTCAGGCTAATGCAATATGTGCATTGCTTGCTTAGCAGTTGTGATCTAAACTCATTTATTTTAAGAACACATAGTGGAACTTAGAATTTAATTTCCATAATGTCAATCTTCTGTGCACTGTTTTTGCTAGCAGTAGCACAAACTAAGGCAGTAGGGAATTGAAGGTACTGTTTGGCACAGGCCAGCGTCCTGGAGACAGCAGGTAAGCAGGTTATGGGTGAGGTAAGAAAAAGACCAGGTTAGGCAGGGTTAACAGTAACAGACCTGGCAGTAGAAGGGATATATCTTGGAAGGGAGGCAGGACTGATGCAAGAGACTGTACAGGTAGGAACAAGTAAGAAGTACAAACAAAGGGAGGTCATACTGTTTCTATAAAGAAAAAGGGAGACAATCAGTGTATTAACATTACAAAATAGTGTTGCTAGTTCTTTTGTGCCATATGTTTTAGAGGTTACATGTTCAAAACCTATCTATACCACATAAGGAGTGGTTCTGGCCCAGAAATTGCAGTTATTGGCCGTTTGGGCAGTTTTTCCATCTCTCTCAACTTTCTGATTTAAAAGCCCACATTTGAACTTGTTTCCCTCTTTCCTGTAACTAGTTTAGTCCAGATACAGATTCTTAGTTTTAGCACTTGAATTTGCTTATTCGTGATCAGCACATGTTCAGAACTTGTAAGTACTAAATAACCTACTAATTATTACAGCACTCAACCTTCCTCATTACCTAGAGGAAAACAGTTTTTGTACTTACTTTTCTCACTTGCTTAGAGAAAAACAGCTCTTGTAGTCACTTTCTTCACTTATCTAGAAGAAAATAGTTTTTTATTCAGGCATGTCCAAGGGTCAGCTCCCAGTGTTCTCTCCTGTCTATCTGATGAATCTGGGCAGTTTGAGGCAATGTAGAAATTGCCTCATGTACACAGACAACCCTCTCCTCCTACCACCCAACACTACAACCTGTGAGAGATGCACTTATCTAGCCAAACTGGAGTTAAAGCTCTCTCCAATCAAGACTGAACTTGACAGTCAAGAGGAGAAGGTAAACACTTGCACCACACCACACTCATCACATAGTCTCACTAAATCTACACCACCAAAATCCACACATAGTAACACAAAAACATGCGTGGAGGCTCTCAATAATAATCTGTCTAAGCAACAGAGACCTCCAAAGCAGAAACGCAAGCAACTTCCATCCCCCAACACAACCCAAATAGCACATAGCCCGCAGACTCAGTGTGCCACTCAACCACAGCCAATAAGGCAAAACAACGTACCCAACACACTAGTCATAGGAGACTCTATAGTCAGGCACACTGATGTCCCACTCACCAGGCTAAACAAGGAGAAGGTTACTGTCAGTTGTCTGTCAGGTGCCAGGATCCGCCACATAACCCAAGCACTCAGGTCACTCCACAACAAGTACAAATATGACTCTGTCACTGTCCATGTTGGTGTGAATGACCTGAGACATACCTCCCTGGACTACATGAAAAGAGACATGGAAGAGCTCTCCGATCTTGTAGCCCAGGCAGGTATGACCCTAGCCCTGAGTAGCATTCTGCCATCACCCAGAATGATGCCGCAGTACAAGGACAAAATGATTGACTTCAACAATTGGCTAAGCTTCTGGTGCCATTCTAAAGGGATCCAGTATCTGTCTGCCTGGTATGAAATGGTCGACAGACCACGATGCTTTGCCAGAGATGGCCTGCACCTGTCACCCCTGGGATTCTGGATACTGGCTAAAGTTCTTGCCGCCCCTATAGTGCCTTTTTTAGGCAAGGTTCAAATGACAAATTCACCACCATAACAGGAACAGGCAAGCAAAAACTGAGGGTGATGCTACTCAATGCTAGAAGTCTAAATCTCAAAATGCACTCACTCGAGGCACTCCTTAAAATGGAGAACATTAATATCTGTGCAGTGACGGAGAGCTGGTTCAAGGCTCCAGAGAGCACCCCATGCATTACCAGGATATAACTCATACCACACTTTTCGGCCATGTAACCTGGACCGGAACACCAAAGGTGGAGTTGTCCATATTCATTAAGGATATCCACACCTCCAGGCTAGTTGCTCAGCATAATGCAGCTGAGGTTATCCAAGTGCAACTAACTCTGAGCAAAACTGCAATCCAAATTGTAGCTTGCTACAGATCACCCACCATGCCCCAGGATTCCCACTCCTCTTTTCTTGATGTACTGGAAAATATTAGGGCTCAACCAAACACCTTAATAATGGGCGATTTCAACTACCCCACCATTAACTGGGAAAACTAGTCATGTACCAACTCCTTCGATCAACGCTTTCTGGAATTCATAAACTCCAATGCCCTGGATCAGCTTATCCACACCCCCACCAGGGGCAACAATATCCTAGATCTAGTCATTACCAACATGAGTGACCGGTGTTCCACACCTGACGTCAACGCCTCATTGGTCTGATCTGACCATAAGCTAATTACTCTAGATATCCACATCCTACTCCCAACCCACATTAAGGAAACCATGGTAAAAAATTTCTCCAAAGCCAACTTCATGCTTCTTAAGACAGAAGTGGTAAACTTCATGACACTAATGCAGATGGACAATACAGTTACAACTACAGAATCCTACACAATTGCACTTTATTAGCACTTACATGAGTGCATGGATCGTGCTATCCCAAACAAAGCCTAGACGTTATCCTCCAAAAAAAGGTAGCCAATCTGGTGGTCCCCTGCCATAAACAAACTGTACAACAGAAAGAAGAAACTGTTGCAAAACAGAGTAAAATCCCATGAGTGGAGGAGCTCCCTGGTCAGCCTCAGTAAGAAGCTGCGATCTCTAACAAAATCCTCCAAAGCTAGTTACGAAAACAAAATCGCGACTGATTCTAAAGACAACCACAAAGCATTCTAGAGCTATGTCAAGAATCTCAATGGCAACACTCAGATCTGCTCTGAGTTACACCACAATGGCAATAAATATACAGAGCCAACAGATATTGCCAACATCCTGGCAGATAGGTTCAGTGCTAACTTTACCCCCCCTCTCACCCCCTAAAGAGCCCATCTCTATACTGGAAGAATTCAAAGTTCCTGTAATCACAGCTGCACAGGTAAAAAACACACTCTCCAAAGCCAAGAACTCAGCATCCATGGGACCAGACAACATCACAAGCTGCATTCTACATGAACTACAGAACGAACTGGCACCCCACCTAAGTACTATGTTCAGCCGTAGCCTCACCTTAGGCTTTGTGCCTGCTGAAAGGCGCACAGTGACGGTTATCCCACTCCACAAGGGGGGGAGCCACCAGGGACCCCGGGAACTACTGCCCCATTAGCCTGATGAGCCTGGTCTGCAAGGCCATGGAACATATCATCATGGAACTTATAAACAAAGACATTGGTAATCTCCAAACTCTGGACCCCACCCAGTTCGGGTTTGTAAAAGGCAGATCATGTCTCCTAAACCTGATAGACTTCTTTGAAGCAGTCACCAAAGCTGTAGACAAGAGTAAGGTGGTTCACACAGCCTATCTAGATCTTGCCAAGGCTTTCAACACCATCCCCCACTCTGGAATTATAGATAAACTCACTAAACTAGGTATAAATCCCTATGTCACAAGATGGGTTGCCAACTGGCTCACTGACAGAACCCACATTGTGAAAGTAGTAGACTCCAAATCCGACTTCAGACCAGTGACAAGTGGAGTACCACAGGGTTCAGTCCTGGGTCCTCTTCTGTTTGGTATCTAGTTCTCTGAAGTACAGGCTAACACAGAAGGTCTTTGACTAACAAAGTTTGCAGATGACTGCAAACTAGGAGCCATAATTGAAACTCCTAACGATGTGGACATCCTACAAAAGGGCCTCACTGAGACAGATGCCTGGTGTCAAAGGCCATGGCCTCAGGCTCAATGCCAAAAAGTGCATTGTCATCCCCTTTGGTAAAAACTCTGTACCCATGAACTACAACATAGACGGTAGTATACTTAACACCGAAAGTGTGATAAGAGACCTTGGGACACAGGTGGACAGTAGTCTCTCCTTTGATAATCACATCACCACAGTAGTCAGGAAATCTTTCTACATGGCACACCTCATCACAAAAGGTTTCTCATCCAGAAAAAAAGAGGTCATTGTTCCCCTCTACTCATCACTCATTAGACCCATTATAGAGTACAATGCCCCTTTTGGTATGTACCTCACAAGACATCTACAACAACTGGAAAGGCCACATAAATACCTCACAAAGAGGATTACCACCCTCAAACAGATGCCCTATACAGACCGTCTCAAAAAACTCCAGCTTTACTCCGTCACATATCGCCTACTCAGAGGTGATCTCTGCCTAACATACAAAGCTATGTCAAACCCAGAGCTGTTGGACATGCTCCACTTAAAGAAATCCCAATCCCTCCGAGCTACACGCTCTAGGGACCTAAACCTTGTCAACACAATAAACAGAACATGCCGGAGGGATAGATTCCTGTCCCAGAGACTTCCCATACTCTGGAATAAACTGCCTATCTATAACAAACAAAGCTCCTCATTAGCACTCTTCAAGAAAAATCTTGATGATTGGATGGGAAATAGGAAACTCACCCAGAGGAGCACCTCTGTGGCTCTACTCGACAGTGGCACAGGAAAATAATTTTCTTGGGTGGCAAAAGCCAGGGTACCTTTTTGGCTGGGCTTGTATAGGCCCCAGGGCTGATAGCCTAGTACCTACCTATGAACCTATAAACATTGCTTGTTATTGTTTGTTGATATACACTGCAGTGTTGACACAGCTTTGCATGAAGAATAATAAAAACAATTCAACGTATTTTATTTGCTGCTGAAACCTTTCTATTAGGCATAGAAAAGTATTGCTGGATGCTGGAACTGTGAATTAGAATTAAAAATGGCTGCTAAATTATAGTGAAGTGAAGGCCCTATTATTTTGGTGAAAGCAAGGTTGATTTTACTTATTTCAATATGAAAGGTTATCATTAGTGCAATGAGATCATTCTGCCTCATATGTTTGAGTCTTCTCAATGATGGGATAACACTTTTGTAAACAGCTGTGGCATTCTTAGACCTTATGAGGAACAGTTTTTTAGTCAGTTTTAATTATTTAGTGGAATTACTTATATTTAATATACGCAAATCTCAGTCAAACTGACTATTTGGGGAACAACATCTGTCTTGTCAATGTTAAACAATTCAACCAAATATTTTATCAAATCTCATTTGGCAAAAACTGCCTGAGTGATTCATAAAATGATGCATGTAACTCAAGTCGGAATTTGTGCTCACTTCCTCTTGTGTTAGAATACATGGACTAATCTCCTGTGTTTTCATATATTTTTTTTAATTTTTTAAAGTACACAGCAAATACATTCATATATAGGGGAACGTCCCACAGCTTATGGAAAGGTTGTATAACCACTGTTGATTACCTTGTTGCAACAATTATACCATGTAAACGTTTCTGTGGTAATGTTGTCACCACCCACATGCACACATACACATCCCCATGTGGGTGCCTAGCAGTTATCCCTGCTGTAATGGACAGTAAACCTAGAATGGTCATTAGTGGAATAGAAACATGCATTCATTCTCTGCTTACCCAGTTTATGCAGATCTGGATGAAAACTGAGCCAGATCCTATCCTGTCATTTAGTGGGAATCTGACAGAGAATCTAATTTGGACAAGGAAAGCAGTTTACTATGGGGTGCATGCTTGCTTAGAAGTGATATGGAGGATCGCCATACCACCTACAGCAGGTTTTTGGAATGTGGAACTAACCTGGTGCACCTGACAAAAGCCCATGTGGACACTGGGAAGGCATGCAGACTCTGCACAGAAGGTGCACCATCTGAGAACCAAACATTATGAGGTATCAACAGTAACTAGGGCACTTGTGTGCCACACTGCAATTACCTGTTTACAAAATTAAAAAATGGGCTATGTCTTTTAATATGGGGCACCTAGGGGCAGCCACTTTCCATATATTTTGATACATGTTCATTTCCAGCTTAAATGCCTTTCAAGAAGTAGGCAGACACAAGAATATTAGGAAGCAATGAAAAAGCAGTCATATTACATGATGCCTAATCTGACCCCCCCCCCCCCCCCGGGGTAAGGCAGATGATGCATCCTGAATGAGATGAAATAATCATAACAGGCCCTGAGTCACTGCAGTCAGGACATTTCCTTCGCACAGCACCGCAGTGCCTAAGGCTGGGTTATCGGGCATTTCAGCAGTGAAATAATAAGGACGAACTGTTATTAAATAAGATACTGCTATATTCTGTGTAAAAACTTAGCCTCGCACAAGGATAGAGGAAGGAATGCATCCCAAAGATGACTAATGACAGTGGTCAGCATATTATTTATCATGTCAAATGCACTTAAATAAGAGACTGTAAATACACACACACCTGTGGGTTATGGTTCAAGGAAGGCTGCAGTCAAGAGAATCATAATGGCTTTGGCCTTAGACACATTTATTAAGTTAGTTATTTCAGAGTGATTTGGGGAGATCATTTTGGAGTCAGGAAGTGATGAAGGAGGTGGAAAATTCAGATCAGGGAAGGATAATATTATCTGTGCAGATTATAAAAAAATGCCAGTGTATACTTTTGTCAAAAGAAAAACATTAAGGAAGCAGTAGCTGAGAAAGCCAAATAAATCCTTATATGGCACAAGAATCTGCAGGACATACAAGCTTCTAGCAATATGAGTTACAGTAGAAGTAAAGATGAAAAGGAAGTATGTGTGCATGGGGGTGATTTACGTAAAGGCATCGTTCACTGAAAGGGATTTAAGTGGCAACCATATGTGTAGGAGACAAATTATTTCAGCTTCACTTAAATAGATGATGCATATGCAAATTAGCATGCCAGTTGTGGGTCAACATGTTATTTCTTATAGAAGTGTTTCAGAAATGGAATACATTTTATACTAGAAAAAATAGTCTTTAGGTATGGTATTGTATTAAACAATAAAAAACAGACTTTAGCAAAATATTCTATGATATATAAATGGCATAATTTTATTGTATAGTAGTTTAGGTTATAACCTGAAATCAGATAAGGAGGTAAGGGGGTTGACAGGGGAACCTTACAGTATTAAAGGAATCGAGTGTCAATATAAGTGTCAAGTCAACGTGCAAAACGTATTAAATTATTTAGTAAGTGACTGAATATATAATTAGACAGAATGTTGCAAATTTATCTTAGTTTGATAAAGCCATTGTTGTTTGTATTTATTTTATAATATATATGTCTCTAATGAGTGCAGTGTGACATGTGAAGTGACATTTTTTGAGCAGCTCTATGAACAAGGAAAGTATATATGACTATAAGCTGTAATTTATAAATAGATTAGAAGAAGCACATATTCTAAATTCTGTTTTCCATTGCCTCAATCTTCTCTATAATTTAAAGCAGTGTGAGGAGTTGAAGTTGTGATAACTGCTTCCCACCCTCACCTACCAGAACTCGGGTGCAAAAAGTTCAGTCATCTTTTACAAAATTCGACTGTATCATGAGCAGCCTTGTTAGAAATGCATTTTCTAGCTTTAATATTGATTATTCTATTAAGAAACAAGGAATTTGCATGGAGTATTGGTTATGAAACAAACACTTGACAAATATACATTGTTTGCCCTCTGGCTATAATGGCTACAATTTTATGTAATCAATAAATTCAGAGGCATATAGTGTGAAGTATCAGTTTACCAATATCTGTCCAAAAAATTTGCACATTTTTATAAGCTCTTATTTGAGGAACAAGAAATGTATGCATCATTTATATGACTGTCCATAAATGTTAAAGTTTTAAATCCATCATGTTTCTTTAATGTAACACCTGCAAAACCAATTTTAGACTGCTGGCTTGTACAAATATACCTGATTGTTGCTATGATATGTTGCATATTATGCCAGTCTGATGTGTTTTAAAAATTGTGTAAGGAAATGCAAATTTTCTGAAATCACTATAATTTTAACATGATTTCAACATTTATACAGCATAAATTCAAAAAGAGCGTGGGAAGTTCCCCCGGTGACCTGGTCAAATTTCCTTTAGTCGGTATGAATACCACCTCGGGTCTCTCCTAAAAAACAGGTTGCTAGCTTAGTGGGATTAATCCTGTCAAAAAAGTATGCAGAAAATAATATTAATTACTTAATTAATGGATGAAGGAATGAACTGATTGATTAATTAGTTAATTGTTAGCTATACTCAGAGTTGTACAATCTACTATAAGATAAGGATACCTAATTTATTTAACATTTGTTTACCAGGAAAGTCCAACTTGCAATGAGTCCATTTTCAGTGGAGGCCCAGGGAGAAACACTCCAGAAGCATGTATTTGTAAAGTGGGAGAAAACCGGAGTACCCAGAGAAAACCCACATAAATGTAGGGAGAACATTCAGACTTCACACAGAAGGCGGCCCAGCCAAGAATTGAACCGGAGAACCTCTTGTTGTGCGGAGACAATGTTAACCACTGCACCACTGTGCTGTCTAATTGAAGAGTAAATCCCAGATGCATGTTTGAGGCTGGCAGGTGTGACTCAAGTGCATGACGGAGACATTGTGAAACCAAAGACAGCTGTAGGGTAAAGAGTGGCAGGGATGTAGCAGTACTAATAAAGCACATGTTTGTGCCACACAGGAGAAGGACACACATGTATGTGTAGGGTATATGTGCCTTGCTTGCTGGACACATGGGCACCAAAAAAACAGAGATTGAGACAAAATATAGAGGCATTCAGGGCAAGAGTACACAAATCAACAACATGGATTACAGATAAGTTGTGACACACAAGGAACCTAAGGAACACAACACTTAGAGAATAGGGGTAGTGCTATCTCATGCAGATGTGTGCAAACTGAAAAATGATGGTGTCAGCTGGGCAATAGCAGCTTTATGGCAACAAGGTAATATTCAGCTTGTAAAGCTACAAAGCAGAATACATGAGATACCTATGCTCTTATCAAACCCAAATCATGCTTGTTTGTTACTGTATTAATAATGACATTAATACCAGAAGGACAACCTCGGCTGATAGCAGAAAAAAAGAAATAAAGAATGCAACTGTCAAGAAATGCATTAGGTTTTTAAAGGCTTGTCTTTGCTACATTGTTGGGTTACACGGCATGTGAGTGAAATCCCAAAACACCAGTTTGTAAACTGTCGAACTGGAAAAGTTGAATCACAAAACACCAAAGCTTAAAATATCCCAGGAAACATCTGCGCAAGATTGTGGAACAGTGGGAATCAGGAAAATTGCTTGTCGTCACTAGAGAGCCATGTCATAGTTAATATATTGATAATTATCAGGGCATATGTGAGGTGCTGCACTCCACACGGGAGGAACAAGATGTGTTCCCTGTTTTTTCAGTTTGATGTTTTGTGATTCGACCTTTCTGGTTTAACTATCTGCAAATCATTGTATTTGATTTCACTCAAATATTATGAAATTTATTGTTGTACCCACAGTGTCCTTAAGACCACAAGAAGACAAGCAGTATTTCCTGTGGTGATGCACAACATGGCCATCAGGCGGGTACTTACAGGTGGAAGAACATGGTCAAGCTGCTACCAGAGGGGCAAAAAGCTAAAGGGACTGATGTCTTGCTAGTCACTTGATGAAGAGGATGATACTAAGAAAGGCATAGAGAAGCAAACCTTGTATATAATATTCAGAGAGAGAACTACATAAAATGGTCTATGGTATGAGATGCAAACTTACTACTGCATAACCTTGACTCACCATTAACTAACAACACAAGATGAATACAAAATGTATACAGCAAACATTACTACACTCATACAGACAACCAGCAAGAGCAGATAAGAATTGTCCCAAGCCTGAAAGACTGAGACAGCTAGTACCCCAACCACATATGCCCCCACCTCATTTATTTCTCATGATCCTCAATGGCATTATATTTATTTATTTATTTAGCTATCTATTTTATTTATTTAGAGTTTATTTATTTATTAGTTATTAGCATTTTTTATCAAGAAAGTCTGAATGGGTCATGACAAGTCCCTTTTCAGTGGAGAAGCCAGGGAAAAAAAGATCCACAGCTAACAATGTTGTTTAAGTCATGTTTTTTGTTTTTGCTGTGGAGCATTTCTCCTTGGGCCTTCACTGAAAATGGGTTTCCACTCAGTTGGACTATCTCAGTAAACAAAAGTAAATAAATAAATAAGATGTTATACAATACGATACAATACAATAGAAGGCAAAACAGCAAATGTTAACTATCACATACAAGATCCAAAATTAACATATAAAGAAAGAAGGAAAAAAAAATACGAGCTAGATCATGGTATACTACATTATATTATTCCACCAACTCAAAAAGTTTCCTCCTCCTCTTGTCCACCACACTCTCAGTAAAGAAACACTTCCTTATACCCAGCAAGATCTTTGACTCTGTCCCATACAGGGGCATGATAGCTAGACTGGAGATGTTGGGGAGTAGTACCAAAACTAGGGTACTGGATAGCTGCATGTCTGAAAGAAAAAACGAAGTGAGTTGTGGTGAGAAGAATAAGGTCAGGACTTACAGAACTGACTAGTAGAGCACAGCCTGGGGTCTACACTGCTTCCGGTACTCTTCAGTTTGCTTACTTCTGACATATTGGAGGAACTAGAGAACGGGATCATCATTTTTGCTAATGACACAAAAATGTAGCAATAGAGAATGGACATGAGTCTAATAGAAGGTTTTGAAAATCTAACCAGTTAGGTGGAAAGGTGGTAGCTGGGGATCATTGCACACAAATGGTAAATGTTACAACAACCCTGGTGTGGATTATGAGCTTGGGGATGGAAATTATATCAACAGCATACGAAAAGGAT
Organism: Protopterus annectens; assembly: GCF_019279795.1. Classification (NCBI taxonomy): domain Eukaryota; kingdom Metazoa; phylum Chordata; order Ceratodontiformes; family Protopteridae; genus Protopterus; species Protopterus annectens. The sequence continues at coordinate 1,290,312,659 of NC_056746.1, read as the reverse complement.
ATTGGGGGGGGGTGATGTCACCTGGAATGGAACACTGGGGGAATGTGTAAAAGGGCAGTGTCAGCAGCAAACAGCATTCCGAGGTATATCATTGAGTGGCAGATTCCACAAGCATAGGGGCAATATTCAGATCCTACAGGGTCATGGCCAAGCCACACTTTGCTTACAGTTCTGGAAGCCATATATGGAAAAGGACATCAAGCTGCAGGAAGAAATTCAGACGAACGTTACCAGAAGGACTCATAGTATGGAGGGGAAGGAATATAAGTAAGGGTCAAAGGGTCAAAGGAGCTGGAGCTTGTTACTCTTTATACCAATAGGCAAGGGAAAGAAATGATGTAGCTGCACAAAAGCATATCAAAACTATATGAAAGGGGTTATTCTAAACTTGGAAGAACGGGGGTAGGGGGAATTAACTTCTCTCTCGTTCTCCAAAGGTATTTTTTCATAGAGAGGGTTGAGGACACACGGAATGTAGTACCACAATGGTTGTTGTTGGTTGGGAAGGGGATCCATGCAGATATTCACAAAGATATAGGGCTGGTAGAAAAGGGGTAACGGTTAAGGCAGAGATGAAGGGAAGGTAAAATGCTCACACCTTTACGCGGTTGACTAGACAAACTTATTGTCTCCTGCCATTTTACTTTATTTGTTTTCTTTTTGTTGACTGGGTAGACAGGCTGGTCTACTCACCCTCTCTGGCTATGACTTGGGCTCATGGAGCAGTGAACAATAAATTACAATTCTGAAAGTATACCACAGTAAATTACAGTATATGAGTAGGCAGAAACAATGTCATGGAGAGATTATATCATTAAGATTAGAGCATTACACAGTGACATAGCAGGTAAACACATAAACCATCAAGAGGAAACTGCACATAGAACAACTACATATAATGTATACTTAAACAGACAATCTATGTACAATGTATACTTAAACAGAACATCTATGTACAATGTATTATTAAACTGAACATCTATGTACAATGTATACTTAAACAGAACATCTATGTACAATATATACTTAAACAGAACATCTATGTACAGTGTATACTTAAACACATATATGTACAATGTATGCTTAAACAGAACATCTATGTACAATGTATACTTAAACAGAACATCTATGTACAATGTATGCTTAAACAGAACATCTGTGTACAATGTATGCTTAAACAAAACATCTATGTACAATGTATACTTAAACAGAACATCTATGTACAATGTATGCTTAAACAGAACATCTATGTACAATGTATACTTAAACAGAACCAGTAGCAGCTGGTGACTTCAAATTAAAGGAGGGCTGCAGGAGACAGCTGAATGGGTGGGACCAATGGGAAGGGGTGTGGCCAACTAGAAAGGGGTGGAGCTATGCTCAAAACCACAACAACTGGAACTTTAATTAAATATGCTGCCCTGGGTGCCAAACAGTCATTACGAGAGTCCAGTCAAGACAAAATGAAGTGTAGAAGAAAAAATATTGCAATGCATTGGCTACATGACAACTTACTTAATATCCAGATGGAAACAGGTTGTGAGGCATGAAAAAATAAATTACTTTTTAAATATATAACTGGAAAGCCAGTCAAAATCAAGTATAGAAAAACAAGCAGCACTCAACTCAAACCAATACTCCTTGCACTGCAGTTCTAATTATAATTTATATTCAGCTTTATAAAATTACCAAGTAACATGCTGAAAGTAGCAATCTCTGTGATACCCCCACTTGTAAAAATGTTTCTTATCCAAAAAAGACCTGCTGCCTTACACAAATATCTACTTGTTTCATGGGGAAGACATGATCAAAGTAAAAAATGAACAGCAAACAAGAAACAAACTCAAGATAAATTGCTTAAAGGATTCCTACACAAGTTATGGACCACACATGATAGACTGGCATTCTGTTTAGTTTACGGGTAAAGCCTGCAAAGATGACTCCAACAAAAGATGACTGCAAGTCTCCAACAAATGTTATGAGCTTCTGAAAATACTATAATCCTGTCCTTTTATTACAAATACTGTCATATGCATTTCAATACCCAAGGCTTATACATTATCTAGTTATGTAAATATTCTCTGCATGGCAACAACTATTTAATGTATGCTTAAACAGAACATCTATGTACAATGTATGCTTAAACAAAACATCTATGTACAATGCATGCTTAAACAGAACATCTGTGTACAATGTATACTTAAACAGAACATCTATGTATAATGTATGCTTAAACAGAACATCTATGTACAATGTATGCTTAAACAGAACATCTATGTACAATGTATGCTTAAACAAAACATCTGTGTACAATGTATGCTTAAACAGAACATCTATGTACAATGTATGCTTAAACAGAACATCTATGTACAATGTATGCTTAAACAGAACATCTATGTACAATGTATACTTAAACAGAACATCTATGTACAATGTATACTTAAACAGAACATCTATGTACAATGTATACTTAAGCACCATGTGAACCATCAGAAGAACAATACCCACAGAATAGTCATATCCAAAATGTATAGTCTTATTTACTGAACAATATGCTAGCAGGCCTTTGGGATATTTTTGCAGTAGAAGGTTCATTATTTTGTCAGAACAAACACATTTATTTTGATTGGTAGGGTGTTCAATGTAATAATTTTTAAATACTAGTAGTATGGCTACTGATTTGATTTATCCAGGTAGATGTTTCAGATAGAGAATCAAGTTACCTGAAATCATTTTCTCATATTGTAGTTTTGACTTGTGGTCATATGAGTAAAAACCTTGTCCTGACTACATCTTAAGGGGTTAAGTTGTTTCATGAAAGGGAGATGAGTTCTTACATGTGGGTAGTATCTTAGTTTTAGGACTTTGAACAGAATGCAGGTAAAAAGGAGAGATGTCCTGTCACTTACAGGTACCAATAAAGTCCTTTAATGAGTTCAAAATGAATGGTGTGAGAATCTGAAACAGAGCAAATGTGGAAATCGTATTTTCTGTAAGTTTTAATTTTGGGGTATTGTTAGATGAGTAGTAAAGTCAGCAGGTGTAGGCCATGTTCAAGAAGTATAGCTAGTAACCTTGAATAACACATGATGAGTTTCCCTTCATTCTTTTCTGTGTGGTTATATTACCTCATGTTTGGTGCCTATTTCTGTCTCAAATCTTCCTCAGCAGCTTGTCTTCTGCTTTTCTGCACATGTGCTCAAAGCACTGTAATCTCTTCTCTTTAACTTTTCTGCAATTGCTGCTACATTGGCTTCTGCTCTAATGTCATCATTTCTTTGTCTGTCCCACAGTGTGAATCCTACCACCCATCTCATTAACTTCATCTCATCTGTCTTTCTCAGCGGCTCTGCCTTTACTGCCTAGGTTTCTCTACCATACAATAGTACTGGTTGCACTACTGTTTTGTACACCTTACATCTCATCTTTCGTCTGTCATACACTACCCCTGACAATCTGTGCCAGTTGACTGCAGCCCTTCTGATTCTAGCTTTGACATCCTCATTCAGACATCCCTTCTACTCAACAACCACTCCCAATTACTTGAAGCTGTTAACCTGCTCCGCCATTTTCCCTTCTATCTGAATTCTCAGCTTCTTTGAAGAACATTGGAACAAGTTCACTCATCCATCTTCCTACTTAAATGAATAAACTACTTGAAACTTCAACATGACATCTTTATTCCTCCCACGGGGAAGGTATCAGATAGTCTCGTAGATCTGCTGGCTAAAATGATTATATCTGGACTAATTCTTTACACTCTGATTCTCAGCTTCTTCTGGTTTCATCCATTTACATTACAATGGTCGTATGTGTACTTAGTCTCATCTCCATGTGCCTTCATTTTTGCATTCCATTCCCCTATCCTTTGCTGAATTTCTTGCTCAGTGTCTGTCTGTAATGCCACATTGTCTGCATACAGCAACTCTGTTGTTCTGTCCCCTCCGACCTAGTTGCTAATGTGGTCCAACACCAGTATGAACAACAGTGGGTCACAGCTGAACACTTATACTCCCCACTTCCACTGGGAACCCCTTTATAAGACTGAGCACTGTTCACTTAAGTAATTGGTTCATTGTACATAGCCTGTACTAATTCTACAAATGTTTATGGGACTTTGAACCACCACAGGACTGCCTAAATCAGCTTTCATGAGACCTTTTCATATGCTTCCTCCAAGTCTGGGAATGCCCAGTTGGACTCTTTTGTCATCTCTAGCTTCTTCTCAACTATATGTCTCACTGCAAACATTGGGTCAGTTGTGTTGCATCCCGATCTGACTCCAAACTGCTCGTAGGTTCATAGGTTCATAGGTTTATACTAGGCTATCTGCCCTAAGGCATTTATAAGCCTAGCCCAAAGTTTTGTGGTTTACGCCACCCCTTATATGAAAAAATACTATACCCATTAGTTTGTTGTGCCTCTGTCCAGCAGTGACACAGAGATGATTCCCAGGGTAAACCTACAATCTCCCATCCACAGGTCAAGATTTCTCTTGAACAGAGCCAGCGAGGTGCTCTGCCTCACATAGACCAGGATTTTATTCCACAACATAGGGAGTCTCTGAGTGATAAATCTATCCCTCCAGCATGTCCTATTTATATCCGTGCTAAGGTTTAAGTCACTTGCTCTAGTGGTTTTGGTGGATTTGGATTTTTTGAGGTGGAGCATGTCCATTAATTCCGGGTTGGACATGGCCTTGTATGTCAGGCACATGTCACCTCTGAGCAGATGGTATGTGACTGAATAGAGCTGGAGTTTCTTCAGTCTGGCAGCATATCCTTTTGGTGAGGAACTTTTGGGGTCTCTCCAATTGCTGCAGATGTCGGGTGAGATACATCCCGAATGGGGCATTGTACTCGATCATTGGTCTGATAAGTGAGGAGTACAGGGGAACAATGACCTCACTAGATCTGGATGTGAATCCCTTCATGATCAGGTGGGCAATGTAGAAAGTCTTTCTAACCACTTTAGCAATGTGAGTGTCAAAAGGAAGGCCACTGTCAACCTGGGTCCCCAGGTCCCTGATAACCTCTTCTGTGCTTAGTGGATTGCCACCTATATGGTAGCTTGGGGTTACCTTGTTTTTCCCGAAGGGTATGACTATACATTTTTTGGCGTTTAACTTCAGGCCATGGCTCTGGCACCAGTGTCTCCCATCTTATTTTCTATTACTCTGCATATCCATTTATCAATCACTCTCTACAAAACTTTCATGCAATGTGACAGATGTCTGATACCTCTGTACTGCCCACAACTGTGGATGTCTCCTTTGTTCTTGTACACTGGCATGAGTATGTTTATCCTCCAGTCATCTCGTATACATCTTTGTCTCCACACTGCGATGAGGACCCTCAGGAGTCAGTTCTCCCCTACCTCATTCAGCATCTTTATCACATGTGCTGTGACCTCATCTGAGCCCGATCATTTCACCTGACTTTGTTTTCTTTAATGCTCTTCTTACTTTTTCTATGGTGGGCTCCTCTTCATCTCTCATTGCAGTCTGCGTCTGAATCAGTACAGTGTTTGTGGGGTTTTCTTCATTTAGAAGCTGCTGGAAGTATTCCCTCCATCTGCCTCTGAGGTCCTGTGGACTAGTGAGCAGGATGTTACTGGCATCCCTTATGCACAGTGTCAGACTATCTTCTTTATCTTTCTGTCTTTGTCTTTCAACCTGATATAGTTTGTTTGTGCCACCTACTGAGTCACTTTCAAGAAGCTGGTAGAGTGCCTCTGATGCCCTGTCCTTTGCTATTGCAACTCATCTCTTAGCCTCTTTTTTAGCCCACCAGTATGCATTCCTAGCCTGGTCTGTCTTTTCTACCTCTCACTTTTTTCATGCAGTCTTTTTTTTCTTTTGATGACTTCCTGGACTTCTGCATTACACTACCAGCTTTCCATATGTACCTTATTTCAATACCCAGCTTAGTCACATATCTATTCTGTAGTCCTCACACATGCTATTTTGAGGAGCTGCCATTCTTCATCTCCACCTATTTTCTCCTCTTCTTGAGGTGCTACAGCCCTGAGAAATTCATTGAACTGCTGTGCTTTCTCTCTTGTCAACTTCCAGGTCATCAGCCACTTCTTGCAGGTGATTTTAGCATCAGTGGTTTATGCTGTGGGTTGACTTTTTCACTGGGGATGACTTAGCATTCATTGATTCTACCCAAGTGTCCTTTCCTTACTGGGAAGAAATCTACCTGAATTGCATGTCGATCACTCTTGTACATGAGTTTCTGTTTGTTTCTCTTTCTGAACCATGTATTGGCTACTATAAAGCCATTTCCCAAACAGAAGTCTAGAATGGCCTCTCCTTTATTCCTGTTGCCCCACCCATGTGGACATAGGCAGTCCTGATATCCTGTTCTGTCTGTCCCAACACGTGCATTCAAGTCACTCATTATCAATACCACTTCCTGCTGTCCTGCTTTATCTAGTAGGTCCTGCAACTGTTGTCTGAATGGACTCTTGTCTTCTGTATCACAACTCTGCTGTGATGCATAGGCTGAGGTGATGTATACTGTCCTATCATTAGGCTGGAGTCTGATCTACCACTAATTCTGAAGACATCAATCACTACAGTTTGAAGCTTCTCACTCGCCACATTTCTCACACCATTTCTAGTCTGTCCTCCTGAGTAATAGACTCTGGATCCCAAGCCAAGTGGCTTTGCTGTACTGCCCTTCTATCTTGTCTCTTGGAAAAATAAGATGCCCAGCTTCCTCTGTACCATCATGTCATCCACTTCCAAGCTCTGTCTTGTCAGTGAAGCTACACTGAGTATAGCATTTCTTTGTTCAGGTTTGGCAGGTTGATTGGTTTTATGTTCAGCTTTCACTCAACATAGTTATCCCAGGTAAACAGGTTAAGCAAATGGACATCGGCCAGACAGTAGCTTATTGACCCAGGGCTGCTGAGCTTTATGGCAGACACACATTGGCCAACAGGGGCACATACACCCCTCCCACCATTAACATGGGTCCCTGGTGTAGGTCGGAGTAGGCCAGTTCCTCAACTCACTTATCAGCAGTAAATACCCATGCACATTATTAGCATTAGTCAACATGATCGAATCACCTAGAGCAATATTTTATACTGTCACGTGGCTAGCCCTTAGCATTAGTCAACATGACTGAATCACCTAGAGCGATGTTTTATACTGTCACGTGGCTAGCCCTTAGCATTAGTCAACATGATCAAGTCACCTACAGCGATATTTTATACTGTCACGTGGCTAGCCCTGTCACAGTGCACAGTCTGCGATCTATGTTCTGCTATCTTGATGATACTGTGGTCCACAGTAGATGCCAAAAGTGATTGGTTTAAACAACTCTTCCATCTATAGGGCACAATGTAGACTCTGTTCTGCTGTCAACAGCTCCATTTATTGGTGAGTTTGAGATGAAGGAACTCAGCATGTTTTTTGGAGGTGGGAGGGACCCCACAGAGACAAAGGGAGAACATGCAAACTGGCATTGGCCAGAGGTCAGTATCAAACCTTTTATCTTGAATATAGGAAGCAAATACCTTAACTATTATTCCAACTGGTCTCTGTAAGAAGTAGTGCAGTAGTTAACAAATCTTTACTCGTACCAGGCAGGAAGTGAATTAGAAATACGATACACATTAAAATTAGGCAATAACTGAAGGAACTCACTCAAAGAGGAAAAAAGATGATCTCCAAGTCTCTTCAGCAAACAGGAGTCACATTCAACTCAGACTCTAAAAATGAATGATTATGTCAATAACAGCTGGTTAAGTATCAGATGAGAGACAGTAGCAGCAATAACAAATGTACCTGGGTGATATATGACTATAAAACTGCACGTGGATAACATCATCAACACAAGATATACCTTTAACATAAAATCATACAAGCAGTGTGCAGAAATAAATAAATAACAAAAAAAAAACCCAGCAATATTTCTTAACTAATTGCGTATCTTTTAAAACTACTGTATGTGATATTAACTATAAATAACAGACTCTGTTAAAGGGTTTATTAACTTGATAAATGAACAGCACTCTGTAGAAGGTAGCTCTACTGAAGGTCAAAGTAAAAAATAAAAGCAAATTTGTAAGAGTCTGTGAAGGAAATACACAGTCCAGCAGTTAACGTATGAAACAAGTGACTTCCCAAGCTATAGTTATTGTTCTGTTTCACCTTGGCAGTCCAAGCAGTCCAATCAATAGCCAGCTCAAATAATCCATATACTCATATCAATTCATTTCTCAAGGTGATTGCAGTCCAACTGTTAAAACTAGTTAAACACATTCTTCCCCAAAAAACGTTTAAGGGGAAAATTAGTGACAAACCATCTCAAAATGACTATCTGATATAATAGCTAAAGACAAGGCTGCTATAACAGAAATAAAATGTTGTTTTCTTAAATCAGCACTACTTCAGTGTGCACTCTGTTAGTAGTCTTGTTTGCTGATTTTAGCCCAGTTTCCATTAACATGCTTATTTTTCACACAAAAGGATGCTGGTGTTTAGTCACACAAACAATAATCATAATAATAATAATAATACCATCCTCATATTTAATTCATTCTCCCAGTTCATTTCTTAAAAGTCTCTGATATACACGAGTAGAACAATTATTGTAGTTGGACTGAATAGACTGTATTTATACTGTAACATATGTATTTATTTGCATTTAGATTCACAGGCCTACAAAGACCAGGGATCCATTATTTAGAAGTGATTTGGAATTTAAAGAATATAAATAACTGTCCTTGTGTCATGCAGTATGGAAGGGGAGCTGTTGGATTCAAACCCAAGTCTCCAGTCTTGCAGTCATAGTGGTCCGCTAAAAGTAAATGGTTATTAGCGATTATTAATGCACAATGGCAAGTAAATTAATAAGAGACTAATTAATAAGAGACGACCCTCAGCAATGATTGTCCTGTGCTGTACAAGAGTAGAGAAATGGTCCATAGTTTCATAGTTTCATAGTATAGTACTAGGCTATCTGCTCTGGGGCATTTGTAAGCCTAGCCTTAGTGATGTGGCTTTTGCCACCCCATGAAATGGTACAAAAATGTACAGAATAAATCTAGAATACTGTGCCTCTGTCTAGTAGTGACACAGTGAAGGCCCCCTTATATAATAGAATTAGTTTACTGTGCCCCTGTCTAGCAGTGACACAGATGTGACCCCTGGGGTAAACCTACGATCTCCCATCCACTCATCAAGATTTCTCTTGAAGAGAGTCAGTGAGGGGCTCTGCCTAATACAAACTGGGATCCTGTTCCAAAGCATGGGAAGACTCTGGGTTATGAATCTATCCCTCCAGCATGTCCTATTCATACTTGTGCCGAAGTTTAAGTCTTTAGCTCTCGTGGTCCTGATGGATTTGGATTTTTTGAGGTGGAGCATGTCCATCAGATCCTGATTGGACATGGCCTTGTACATCAGGCAGAGATCACCTCTGAGCAGGCGGTATGCTACTGAATAGAGCTGAAGTTTCTTTAGTCTGGCAGAATAAGACATATGTTGGAGACCCTTGATCCTTTTGGTGAGGTACTTTTTTGGTCTCTCCAGCTGTTGCAAGTGCCAGGTGAGGTACATACCAAATGGGGTATTGTACTCAATCATGGGTCTGATGAGGGAGGAATATAGGGGTACAATGACATCCTTGGATCTGGATGTGAAACCCTTCATGATGAGGTGTGCAAGGTAGAATGTTTTATAACCACTTTGGCAACGTGGGTGTCAAATGAGAGGTCGCTGTCTACTTGGGTCCCTAGGTCACTGATTACTTTTTCCGTACTCAGTGGGTTGCTGTCTATGTGATAATTTGTGGGTACTTTGTTTTTTCCAAAAGGGATGACTATACATTTTTTGGCATTTAGTTTAAGGCCGTGACTACGGCACCAGTTGTCCATTTCAGTGAGGCCTTTTTGTAGGATGTGTGTATCTGCTGGTGTATCGACTATGGCGCCTAGTTTGCAGTCATCTGCGAACTTTCTCAGCCACAGCCCTCCCATGTTTGCTTTAACATCTGAGAAATAAATGCCGAACAAGAGGGGTCCCAGGACAGATCCCTGTGGGACACCACTTGTGACTGGCTTTGAGTCTGACATTGCTCCAGCGATTTTAACTTTATGGGTTCTGTCCTTTAGCCAGTTTGCAACCCATCTAGTGACATAAGGGTTTATTTTTAAGCTGTTTAGCTTATCTATGATGCCTGAGTGGGGTATTGTGTCGAAGGCCTTAGCCAAGTTCAGGTATGCTGTATGGACTGCTTTGCCCTCATCAATGGCTCTAGTGACTGTTTCCAAAAAGTCAACCAGGTTTAAAAGGCAGGATCTGCCCTTTACAAAGCCAAACTGGGTGGGGTCAAGTGTCTGTAGGTCCCCTATGTCTCCGTTTATGAGTTCCATAATGATTCTTTCCATAGCTTTGCAGACCAGGCTAGTCAAGCTTATGGGGCGGTAGTTTCCAGGGTCTGTAGAGGCACCCCCCTTGTGGAGTGGGACCACTGTTGCTGTACGCCAGTGTTCAGGTACATATCCCGAAGTAAGGCTAAGGTTAAATAGCATTTTTATGTGTGGGTTTAGCTCCTCTTGGAGTTCACGTAACACGCACCCTGGGATACCGTCAGGTCCCATTGATGCTGTGTTTTTGCTTTGTTTAGGGCGGTTCTCAGTTGGACAACTGAGATGACAGGAGATTACATTCAGCTGGGATAAGTATTTCTTCTTTTAGGGGTGAAGGAGGCGAGAAATTTGCACTGAACCTGTCAGCCAGAATATTAGCAATATCTGTGGGTTCAGTGTATTTTTTGTTGTTGTGAACCAACTCTGAGCATATCTGAGGGTTTCCAGGTTTCTAACATAGCTGAAGAAGGCTTTGTGGTTATCTTTAGTGTCCTTAGCGATTTTTCTCTCAAAGTTTGCCTTGGATGTTTTTATGAGAGAACGTAGTTTTCTGCTAATGTTGATCAGAGATGTCTTCCCTTCATGGGATTTCACTCTGACGTGCAGTAGCTTCCTTCTTTTGTTATACAATTTGTTTATGGCTGAGGTCCACCAGACAGGACGCTTACATTTGGTGGAGAGGGACTTGGATTTGTTTGGGATTGCATGATCCATGCATTCTTGGAGATGTCCATAGAAAGCATTTGTGAAGGATTCGGCATTGTGGGATGTGGTATCCACTGGCACAGTGGGCTTAAAGGATACCATCTCAGTCTTAAGAAGAGTGAAGTCTGCTTTTGAGAAGTTTTTCACTGTGGTCTTTTGTGCTGGGGTGGAGGTGGGATATGTATATCCAGGGTGATTAGTTTGTGGTCAGATCTCACTAGTGAGGGGTATACTTCCAGTGTGGAGCATTTTGTCCCCATGTTTGTGATGATCAGGTCTAGTATATTATCTCCCTAGTGGGAGAGGTGACTAGTTGTTCCAGTGCATTTGAATTTATGAATTCCAGGAACCTTTGGGCTAGGGTGTTAGGGCTAGAATAATGTACCCAATCTATGTTTGGGTAGTTGAAGTCTCCCAGTATGATGGTATTTTGTGATACATTCATATCCTCCAATGTCTTCAGGAAGGCTGAGTGGGGTTCTTGAGATTGGGAGGGTGGTCTGTAACATGCTACCAGTAGTATAGCAGTTTTGCCTATGGTTAGTTGCACCTGTATGGTCTCTGATGCTTCATGTGTTGCTACTAACCTGGAGGTGTGGGTGTCCTTTATGAATATGGACACTCCCCCTCCCTTTGTGGTTCGGCCCGGGTTTTGGGGCCGAAAAGCATGATACGAGGTATAGCCTGATAGCGCTGGGGTGCTCTCAGGAGCCTTGAACCAGGTTTCAGTTACTGCACAGGCGTCGATGTTCTCCATGCTGAGGAGTGCATCAAGTGCCTGCATCTTGAGATTTAGACTTCTGGTGTTGAGCAGCATTACCCTTAGTTTTTTCCATTTTTGTTTTCTAAGGAGGTGGGTTTGTCTTTTGAGCCTTGCCTAAAAAGGCACTATGGGGTGGCAAGAGCCTTAGCCAATATCCGGAAGCCCAGTGGTGACAGGTGTAAGCCATCCCTTGTGAAGCAGCGTGGCTTGTCCAACATATCATCCCAGGCAGACAGACATTGGATCCCTTAGAATGACACCAGTACTTGAGCCAATTGTTAAAGCTGATCATCTTGTCTTTGTATTGTGGTATCATTCTTGGTGAGGGCAAGATGCTGCTCAGGGTCAGGGTCATACCAGCCTGGGCTACATAATCGGAGAGCTCCTCTATGTCTCTTTTCATGTAGTCCAGGGAGGTACGTCTCAGGTCATTCACACCAGCATGGACAATGACGGAGTCATATTTGTACTTGCTTTGGAGTGACCTGAGTGTGTGTGTTATGTGGCGGATCCTAGCTCCTGATAGACAGCTCACAGTCACCTTCTCCTTGTTCAGCCTGGTCAGTGGGACATCAGTGTGTCTGACTATGGAGTCACCTATTACTACTGTATCAGGCAAGGTGTTTGCCTTAAGGGCTGCAATTGGTCGACACGCTGATTTATTGAAGTATGTGTTGAATGTGTTTTGTTTTGAGGTGGTGGATTTTTGGATGTCTGCTTTGGGAGCCTCTGTTGTTTTGGTAAGTTTTTTATTAGAGCCTCCGAGTATGTCTTTGTGTTTTTATGTGTTTGGTTTGCAGTTGTGGTAGGTCTATGTGGGACTGGGATTGTTGTGTGTGTGGTTGCCATCTCCTCCTGTCTGGTCATGCCAGCCCTGAGTTGAGAGAGTTCAGCCTCCAGTTTGGCTATATAGTTGCATCTCTCACATGTATTTGTGTTTGTTGGGAGGAGGAGAGGGTTGTCTGTGTACATGAGACAATTGTAGCATTGTCTCAAGATGCTCAGATTGACCAGCTGAACTGGAGACGACGCCAGTAATCTACCACTCGACATGCTAGAACAGTATAAGGGAGTGGTATACCTTTAAGGGAAGTGGGTATTCACAGGGGTGGTAAGTAGATGTAGTGCTTTACTTAGTACGAGAGTGCTTACTTAGTAGAGAAGTATTGAGAACAAGTGCTAGGCTTATAATACAGTGAGTAGTCTGGTTATACTAAGAGTAGAGCTTCCTTAAGGAAAATTTGAAGAACAGACTTGGCGGAGCCAGAAAAAGTTTAACCTTGTTTAACCAGCGCTGCGCTATGCGTACGACCACGCAAAGCCGTGCAAATGCGGATTTTAAACAGTGAACTACAAAAGAGCTGGAAATGGTCCCAAACAACCAATTACTACAGCTTCTTGTGCTGAGGTCACTTCCCCCAAGGACAGGTAGGCTGCTCAAGGCTCCCCACTCCCACTGGTGAGCAAAGAAACTTCCTTCTATCCAAGTAAGGTAATGGACAACACAGGAACTACACCACAGCCCAGAATACAGCAATGCCTGTAAACTGGTCTAAACTAGTCGAGGAAGGTGGGAAAACAAGGATTATTTTTTTTTTTGTTTTTTTGGTAGAAACACACAGAAAATGCAGAAACAGTGATAGATTAATTACACAGGCTAGCACACTTTAGTGGGCAGCCTCCACAGTTAAATTAAACAAACAAACAAGCAAACTTTCGATCAAATTCGACTAAAATGTAACTTTAAGTGCAGATTTTAAAATAATGCAGCAATCAGTTAAAAAACAGTTCAGGCTAGTTCAAGGTAAGCTACAGAAGCTATTTCAAGTGAAAAAAAGCAAAGATACTTAAATCCAGAAGGTAGTCGCTTTTCTGAGTTCCTGCTGCTAGGACCACTCTGTAAACCCACGTGGAGCTTGTCTGAGCAGTATAGCCAGAAAAAAACGCCCAGAGGCGGATTTTAAACAGTGAACTACAAAAGAGCTGGAAATGGTCCCAAACAACCAATTACTACAGCTTCTTGTGCTGAGGACACTTCCCCCAAGGACAGGTAGGCTGCTCAAGGCTCCCCACTCCCACTGGTGAGCAAAGAAACTTCCTTCTATCCAAGTAAGGTAATGGACAACACAGGAACTACACCACAGCCCAGAATACAGCAATGCCTGTAAACTGGTCTAAACTAGTCGAGGAAGGCGGGAAAACAAGGATTATTTTTGTTTTTGTTTTTGGTAGAAACACACAGAAAATGCAGAAACAGTGATAAATTAGTTACACAGGCTAGCACACTTTAGTGGGCAGCCTCCACAGTTAAATTAAACAAACAAACAAGCAAACTTTCGATCAAATTCGACTAAAATGTAACTTTAAGTGCAGATTTTAAAATAATGCAGCAATCAGTTAAAAAACAGTTCAGGCTAGTTCAAGGTAAGCTACAGAAGCTATTTCAAGTGAAAAAAAGCAAAGATACTTAAATCCAGAAGGTAGTCGCTTTTCTGAGTTCCCTGCTGCTAGGACCACTCTGTAAACCCACGTGGAGCTTGTCTGAGCAGTATAGCCAGAAAAAAAACACCCAGAGGTGGATTTTAAACATTGAGAACTCAGCACAGCTCCTCGTGGTGGCCAGCAGTGTTCCTCTAGCAGCAGAGACCAGAAAAGACTACCTTTCCAGATTTTATGTATTTTTCTTGGCTTTTTCAACTTTTTGTGCCTTTCGACCACTGTTTCTGCTTGTTTTATCAAAGTTTGCACTGTTTTTACTGTGTTTATAAGCTAAATCTGTTTACTGCACTTGCTAGTTTAAGTTTTGCCTAAAAGTTAAACTACAGGCTAATACACTCAAGTGTACTAGCTTTTGATAGCATTTAGTCAAAAATCATAGCATTTATTGTGTTTTCTGCTTTTCTGTAAAAAAACTTGAAAAAACAAAAAAATATCCTTGTTTTCCATACTTTCCTAACTAGTGTTCCAGAGACCAGATTTTGCTGATCCCTGGGCTTTGTCTTGGTTCCTGTGTTTCTCCATTTTCCTTGTTTGGTCAGGGGGAAGTTTCTTTACTCACCAGTGGGAGTGGGGAGTACTGAGCTGCCTGTTTGTCCTTAGAGGAGTGGTTTAAGGCAGTAACTTGTAGTCTGTTGGCCATTTTGGGTCATTTCCTGTCTTTTCAAGCCCCCTGCTATAAAGCGCGTTTTGGCGGGCTTTTCCAGCTATTGAGAACTCAGCACAGCTCCTCGTGGTGGCCAGCAGTGTTCCTCTAGCAGCAGAGACCAGAAAAGACTACCTTTCCAGATTTTAAGTATTTTCTTGGCTTTTCGACTTTTGTGCCTTTCGACCACTGTTTCTGCTTGTTTTATCAAAGTTTGCACTGTTTTTACTGTGTTTATAAGCTAAATCTGTTTACTGCACTTGCTAGTTTAAGTTTTGCCTAAAAGTTAAACTACAGGCTAATACACTCAAGTGTACTAGCTTTTGATAGCATTTAGTCAAAAATCATAGCATTTATTGTGTTTTCTGCTTTTCTGTAAAAAAACTTGAAAAAACAAAAAAATATCCTTGTTTTCCATACTTTCCTAACTAGTGTTCCAGAGACCAGATTTTGCTGATCCCTGGGCTTTGTCTTGGTTCCTGTGTTTCTCCATTTTCCTTGTTTGGTCAAGGGAAGTTTCTTTACTCACCAGTGAGAGTGGGGAGTACTGAGCTGCCTGTTTGTCCTTAGAGGAGTGGTTTAAGGCAGTAACTTGTAGTCTATTGGCCATTTTGGGTCATTTCCTGTCTTTTCCAGCCCCTGCTATAAAGCGTTTTAGCGCTTTTAGCTGATTTAGTCTTGAGTTGCCACTGTTGCACACTAGGGCAGCACCGGTTAAGCAGGTTTAAACTATTCGGCTACCTAAAGTCCACTCTTCAAATTTTCCCTTAAAACTACCTTCCTCGAACTATACTACTGATCTAATCAGCGTATCCTATAACTAAAAAGATCATCTCTACTTGACTCCAAGTAACTATTCTCTATCTGTTAAACCTAGCACTTGCTCCTACAGTACTTATTACCTTGATACGGCACTCTTGTCATAGATAGTACCCCAAAAAGGCAAACCCCATTTCTCGGTCACCCACGTCCCCGGAATCTTTTTAAAGTTTTTGTCTATTCCTTCTAGCATGTCGAGGGATCAGTTGCTAGTGTCCTCTCCTGCTCAGCTGGTGAACCTGGGAATATTGAGGCAATGTTACAATTGCCTCATGTACATAGACAACCCTCTCCTCCTCCCACAAAACACAAATACATGCGAGAGATGCAACTATACGGCCAAACTGGAGGCTGAGCTCTCTCAACATAGGACTGGCAAGACCAATCAGGAGGAGAAGGTTACCACACACACTATAGACCCAGTCTCACATAGTACCATCACAACCTCAAATCATACACATAAACACACAAAGACATACTCGGAGGCTCTGATCAAAAATCTACCAAAACAGCAGAGGCCACCAAAGCAGACACCCAAACAACCACCACCTCAGAACACAACACCTGCAACACATAGACCTCACAGTCAGAGTGTAAAACAGTCACAGCCCTTAAGGCCAAACACAATGCCAGGCACACTAGTCATTGGTGACTCCATAGTCAGACACACTGACGTCCCGCTCACCAGACTGAGTAAGGAGAAGGTCACAGTAAGCTGCCTGTCGGGCGCTAGAATCCGCCACATAACGCAAGCACTCAGGTCTCTCAACAGCAGGTACAAATATGACTCAGTCATTGTCCACGCTGGTGTAAACAACCTGAGACGTACCTCCTTGGACTACATGAAAAGAGACATTGAGGAGCTCTCTGATTATGTAGCCCAGGCGGGTATGACCCTGACCTTGAGCAGTATCCTACCTTCACCAAGAATGATGCCACAATACAGAGATAAGATGATTAGCTTTAACAATTGGCTTAAACACTGGTGTCATTCAAAGGGGATCCAGTGTCTGTCTGCCTGGGATGACATGCTGGACAAGCCACGCTGCTTCGCAAGGGACGGCTTGCACCTGTCACCCCTGGGATTCCGGATATTGGCAAAGGCTCTTGCCACCCCATAGTGCCTTTTTAGGCAAGGCTCAAATTCTAAACCTACCACCCTAGAACACAAAAAAGGAAAAAAACTAAGGGTAATGCTGCTCAATGCCAGAAGTCTAAATCTCAAAATGCACGCACTCGAAGCCCTTCTCAGTATGGAGAACATCGATGTCTGTGCTGTGACAGAAACCTGGTTCAAGGCTCCTGAGAGCACCCCAGCACTATCAGGTTTTACCTCATATCATGTGTTCCAGCCCCAAAATCCGGACAATACCAAGAAAGGAGGGGGGTATCCATATTCATCAAGGACACCCACACCTCAAGACTGGTGGCAATGCACGATGCATCGGAGATCATCCAGGTGCAATTAACCATAAGCAAGACTGCTCTGCAAATTGTAGCATGTTACAGGCCACCCTCACAAACTCAGGAACCTCACATGGCCTTCCTGAAAACACTAGAGGGGATAAATGTATCACCAAACACCATCATACTAGGTGACTTCAATTACCCTAATATAGACTGGGAACACTACTCAAGCCCAAACACCCTAGCTCAAAAGTTCCTGGAATTCATAAACTCAAATGCCATGGAACAACTAGTCACCATCCCCACAAGAGGAGATAACATACTTGATCTCATCATCACGAACATGGGAGCACAATGTTCAACACCGGAAGTATACCCCTCACTGGTGAGATCAGATCACAAACTAATCTCGCTGGAGGTCCTCATCCGGGTCCTGAAATAAAAAAGACCACAGTAAAGAACTTCTCAAAAGCCGACTTCACACTTCTAAAGACTAGTGTGGTCTCCTTTAAGGCCCCAGAGCCGGTGGAAAACAGTACTCAAGCCGCTGAATCACTTACAAATGCCTTCTACCAGCACCTGCAGGACTGCATGGATAAGGCAATCCCAAGCAAAACAAAGACTCTTTGTACCAAAGGCAAGCGTCCAGTCTGGTGGACCCCAGCCATAAACAAACTCTACAACAAAAGGAGGAAGCTACTACAAGATAGAGCAAAATCCTTAAAAGGTAAGACACCCTTGATCACTATAAGTAAAAAACTAAGAGCTCTCATAAAATCATCCAAAGCAAATTTGAGAGAAAAATAGCTAAAGACTCAAAAGACAATCATAAGGCCTTCTTTAGCTATGTTAGAAACCTGGGAGGAAACTCCCAGATATGCTCAGAACTAGTTCAAAATGATGTGAAGATTACTGATCCTACAGACATTGCCAACATACTGGCTGACAGGTTCAATGCAAACTTCTCCCCTCCCCAAAGGAGAGATATCTATACCAAACGATTGCAGCCCCCCAAACATCTCCAATGCCCAAGTGAGAACTGCTCTCTCCAAAGCAAAAAGCACAGCATCCATGGGACCTGATGGTGTCCCCGGCTGTGTGCTCCACGAACTCAATGAGGAATTAAACCCACAGCTAGGACAGCTGTTTAATCAAAGTCTTACCTCTGGATACGTACCCAGGGAGTGGCGCACTGCAACTGTGGTCCCACTTCACAAAGGCGGTGCCTCCACCGACCCTGGAAATTACCGGCCCATTAGCATGACAAGCCTTATCTGCAAAGCCATGGAGAGGATCATAATGGACCTCATAAATAAAGACATAGGGAATTTGCAGACTTTGGATCCAACCCAGTTTGGCTTTGTCAAAGGCAGATCATGCCTTTTAAACTTGGTTGACTTTTGAAACAGTCACCAAAGCCATTGATGAGGGAAAGGCAGTCCATACAGCCTACCTCGATCTGGTGAAGGCCTTCGATACAATACCCCACTCGGGTATCATTGAAAAACTCATCAGCTTAAATGTTAACCCATACATCACAAGATGGGTTGCAAACTGGCTGAGTGACAGAACCCACAGGGTCAGAGTTGCTGGCGCCATGTCAGACTCAAAGCTGGTCACAAGTGGTGTCCCACAGGGCTCAGTCCTGGGCCCACTCTTGTTTGGCATCTACTTTTCCGAAGTACAAGCAAACACAGGAGGGTTATGGCTGACAAAGTTTGCAGATGACTGCAAACTGGGCGCCATAGTAGAAAACACATCTGACACAGATATCCTTCAGAAGGGTCTCACAGAAACGGATAACTGGTGCCAGAGCCACGGCCTAAAGTTAAATGCCAAAAATGCATAGTCATACCCTTGGGAAAAACAAGGTTACCCCTAGCTACCAAATAGGTGGCAATCCACTGAGCACAGAAGAAGTTATCAGGGACCTGGGGACCCAGGTTGATAGTAGTCTGTCATTCGACACCCATGTAGCTAAAGTAGTTAGGAAGACCTTCTACACTGCCCACCTCATCATGAAGGGATTCTCATCTAGATCAAGGGAGGTCATAGTCTCCCTTTACTCATCACTCATCAGACCAATGATTGAGTACAATGCCCCATTCGGAATGTATCTGACCTGACACTTGCAGCAGCTGGAGAGGCCACAAAAGTTCCTCACCAAAAGGATAAAGGGTCTCAAAAATCTGTCCTATGCTGCCCGACTGAAAGAACTCCAGCTCTATTCAGTCGCTTACGCTGCTCAGAGGTGACCTTTGCCTAACATACAAGGCCATGTCAAACCCAGATTTGATGAATATGCTTCACCTCAATAAATCTAGATCCATCAGAGCCACAAGGGCGGGAGACTTAAACCTCGACACGGCTATTAATAGGACGTGCTGGAGGGATAGATTCATCACCCAAAGACTCCCTAGGCTGTGGAACAAAATCCCGGTATATGTGAGGCAGAGCACCTCACTGGCCTTGTTCAAGAGAAATCTTGACCAATGGATGGGAGATCACAGATATACCCCAGGGATTACCTCAGCGTCACTGCTCGACAGAGGCACAGCAAAATAATGGGTATAGTTCCCCATACTAAAGGGGTGGCGTAAGCCACAAAACGATGGGCTAGGCTTGTAAATGCCCTCAGGCAGATAGCCTAGTATGAACCTATGAACCTATGAACCTATGAACTACAAAAGATCTGGAAATGGTCCCAAACAACCAATTACTACAGCTTCTTGTGCTGAAGTCACTTCCCCCAAGGACAGGTAGGCTGCTCAAGGCTCCCCACTCCCACTGGTGAGCAAAGAAACTTCCTTCTATCCAAGTAAGGTAATGGACAACACAGGAACTACACCACAGCCCAGAATACAGCAATGCCTGTAAACTGGTCTAAACTAGTCGAGGAAGGCGGGAAAACAAGGACTATTTTTTTGTTTTTTTGTTTTTTTGGTAGAACACACAGAAAATGCAGAAACAGTGATAAATTAGTTACACAGGCTAGCACACTTTAGTGGGCAGCCTCCACAGTTAAATTAAACAAACAAACAAGCAAACTTTCGATCAAATTTGACTAAAATGTAACTTTAAGTGCAGATTTTAAAATAATGCAGCAATCAGTTAAAAAACAGTTCAGGCTAGTTCAAGGTAAGCTACAGAAGCTATTTCAAGTGAAAAAAAAGCAAAGATACTTAAATCCAGAAGGTAGTCGCTTTTCTGAGTTCCCTGCTGCTAGGACCACTCTGTAAACCCACGTGGAGTTTGTCTGAGCAGTATGTGTAGTACATGCAATTTCTATGTGATAAATTGTTAGGGAGGGTAATAAATATTTATTTAATGGAGGGAGTGCCTCTTCTGTTAGCTCCTACTATGTGGCTCCTTTTCATATGTCTTCTTTGAGTGGGATTAATAACCCCTTTTGGATTGACATGCCTTATTTCACAGTGTGTTTGACCATTTTTGTGTGTTTAGAAAGGAAAGCTTGTTCCATTCATTGTGAAGATTTACAAGGACCCCGTGAAACGAGACACACACTTAACCTTACTTTAGTTACAATAATGAACCTCTTTTTTGTTGTGTAGCTATCATTAGACCTTGAATCCTGGTATATGCAGCATTGACTTTGTAGACACTAAAATTAATAATTTCAGTTTTTCATACTCCAGACACAAGAACTGAAGAATGTTAAGGAAATTCCACATCTGCAGTAGAATGTCATAAATTACAACACAGACAAGAAACCACAAACAGCATGAATAACCAAATTATTGCTGATAAATTGACTATTCTGTCCTTTACTAGTGATCTGTATGCAGTATTCATTAAATGAATCCTAAGTGCCATAGTTGTCCCTATATGACAGTTTATTAATTCTGTCAAACCTTCACTCCTAAGTTTATAATAGGTGTCACTGTGCTGTCATAAATTTGCCTGAGGGGTATCATTAGTATTTTTTAACAGCACCTGACGGAACAGACAATTTAGAAGCGAAAGGCTATACATATCAAAGTTTCACTCAGTATTTATTAAGGTGACAATTTTACTTTGAGATGTATAATGGCCCCACTTTTCTTCCTATGCAAACTTAAGCAGGAAAAACTACAATTGCAAACATGTTAGTATGAGTGAAAGATGTCTAATTGCTTCTGATATTTTTCTCTGTTGATAAATAAATAAATGCATTCAAAACGTATTTAGAGTTACGAGTGCAAAATCAGTAGCCATCTGCTTCTTTCAACTCAAAGTCATTTTCCAAAGAACATGCCATATAAAATTTGTGAAGGAGATCACTGAATAAAAAAAAAAAATCACTTCAGAGATTCTAAGAATGTAACTAATATTGCACAGATCTCTCAGAAAATGCTTGAGGAATATCTCCACTCCCACTGTACTAGACAGTTGCCTTTTCTTATTTGAACATTTGGCTTTGATCTTTTGACTTTGATACTTGATAAGGGATGTGAATGCATTCCTTCAGGATCAGTGAAAAAAAAAATGACTTTGATAGCAGAGAAGCGTAACAATGATGTTTTAATATTGCTTCTGGGGAAATAATGCTCACCTGTATATAAAATGTTGGGAGTCCTAGAAAAACAAAGCTTGTCACAGAATTATTACTAATCTTATAAAAAAGTATGACATTGGAACCTTTGGAATGAGTCAAATGGCTACTGAACTGGCAGACAAGAAAGGATAACAGAGCTAGTGAATAAATCAATAAGAGTCGCAGACAAACACAAAATGTTCCTTGACAAAGGGCATGAACAATAAAGGAAGAACACTGTTACTAATACAAGGCAGTACATTGTGAATCGGGGTCTTTGTTGTACAGAATAGACAGCTGTGGGGGTATTGTATACCAAGATGCAACAAGCAGGCATAGGGAAAAGAATGCTGCTAAACACACCTTGTCTTTTTTTGCCAAATTGCAAATCATAGTTAACACCAGGCTGACTTTTAATGTACAGATAAGCACACAGAAGTCCAAGGACCATACTTTCTTATTTAAAAATGACAGCAAACGTCTTTTTAGAGATCTTGCCAAGCTTCGAAGAGAAATGTCACCTGGCCAGAAGCAAAGTTTGCAGTGTACTAATTAGCTAAAGGATTTAATGTTCTAGGTGTCAATGATTTTTTTTTAATATGTCAGGTCAGAATGCTGCCAACATTGTTGCTATGCAGCAAGAAAAAATTGGAATATCTTTTAAGGAATTTAAAAAAATCAAGAAGCAATATGGTCTAGTGTCATACACTGTCTTGTGAAAGCAACTGTTGCCAAGAAAAAAGAAATCTGATGATTCACAAGAATGATTAAAATATTCCATATAGTGAATTTATGCATATCATCTTTTTCTGACAAACTGCATTGTAATACACACACACACACACACACACACACACACACACACACACACACACACACACACACACACACACACACACACACACACACAATCCACAGCTGCTGCATTTTTACACTGTGTAAATGTGGCATGACATGTGGCAGTGCTGAGTTGTTTCTGAAGACTATCAGATATTTTTTTCTCTTGCAGCTGAAAAGAAAGTATTTAAAGTGATAACAGGGTCGGGAAGAGAACAGAATGCACACCAGATGGCCCTAAGGTCAGTTTTCTACTGGTGCTGTTGAAATATCACAGCAAGACCTACTGACTGTAACATTCTAAAACAGGATTCTCTGATACCCAAAGGACTCTACATGCATCAGCCGGCTGTGCTGAGGTTCACAGATTAGCAGATCATAGCTTCACTTGTTCAGCAGGTCATTTACAAATGATTTTTCCAACATCGGTGCCAGACAAAACTTGGAGTAGATAGCAACATAGAAACAGAATATACAACATTTGTCTGTGGGAGGTAAGACCATGGTTCCATAATTTTGTAAGCCTTTAATGCATCTTTACAGAACATGCCCCTTCAGCCTAGGCACAGTACCTTAAAACTGTCTCTGGAAATATGATGCAATCATAATGTTGCTACTTTGACATACACTTTTTCTGTTTTTTTTTTTTTTTTTTTTTTTTTTTTTACCATTTCACGATAAAGCTAAGTTGACAAAGTAGACGTCAGCTATTCTTGCTTTAGGAAAGAAAACTTAAGTTTCAGTAATCATTAAAAGATCCATTCTAATAGAAGATCATGTACCTCATTGGCTACACTGTCCTGCCCCTTATGTCCTATATAATGTTGTGTAGGTCCTTCTATTTATTTGACATCTCCCTAGCTCACTCCTGTAATGATGGATAATAAAAATGAGTCACTAAGTCTGACACTTTGACCTCATCAGTAAGGTGTGTTTGCATTTGTGTGTCTGCATACCTGTGTGCATGTGTGATTTTAAAAAATGGCATTTCCTTGCACTTTATGGGTTAACATGAGGTAATTTAAAGTTTTTTTTCCCTTGCCCCCTTCTGTTTTCAAAAATGTACATCAACATACATATCCAAATCTATCTGTATGTAAAGATATTATTTATTTATTTGATTTAGTGGACCTGGAATACTGAAAAATATTTAATTGACTAATATTATGCCTTTATCTAATGGGTGGGTTTTAGCTTATTTCAGTTATAGAGTCTCAGTGCAGATAAAAAAGAATCATTGCAAAATTTTGAACAATTTCTGGCTGCATTGAATGGTGGAGTTTTAAATGATTTGCTCTGAAGACAGATTACATAGGTGGGATTGTAGTCAAAGTTTATCCAGCAAAATTTGAGCTTGCAGTATTTTCTTGGGTATGTTGGTAAGGATGCAGTGAAGGTTTTGCTGTTGTTGTTACGTTCTTGCTGTACATGATAGGGATTGTTACATTTTCTTGGGTGTGTTGGTAAGGATGCAGTGAAGGTTTTGCTGTTGTTGTTACTTTCTTGCTGTACATGATAGGGATTGTTACATTTTCTTGGGTGTGTTGGTAAGGCTGTAGTGAAGGTTTTGCTGTTGTTGTTACTTTCTTGCTGTATTTGATAGGGATTGTTACATTTTCTTGGGTGTGTTGGTAAGGATGCAGTGAAGGTTTTGCTGTTGTTGTTACTTTCTTGCTGCATTTGATAGTGATTGTTACATTTTCTTGGGTGTGTTGGTAGGACGCAGTGAAGGTTTTGCTGTTGTTGTTACTTTCTTGCTGTATTTGATAGGGATTGTTACATTTTCTTGGGTTGTTGGTAGGATGCAGTGAAGGTTTTGCTGTTGTTGTTACTTTCTTGCTGTATTTGATTTGGATTGTTATGTTTTTTGGGTGTGTTGGTAAGGATGCAGTGAAGAGTTTGCTGTTGTTGTTACTTTCTTGCTGTATTTGATAGGGATTGTTACATTTTCTTGGTTATGTTGGTAAGGATGCAGTGAAGGTTTTACTGTTGTTACTTTCTTGCTGTATTTGATAGGGATTGTTACATTTTCTTGGGTGTGTTGGTAAGGATGCAGTGAAGGTTTTGCTGTTGTTGTTACTTTCTTGCTGTATATGATAGGGATTGTTACATTTTCTTGGGTGTGTTGGTAAGGATGCAGTGAATGTTTTGCTGTTGCTGTTACTTTCTTGCTGTATTTGATAGGGATTGTTACATTTTCTTGGGTGTGTTGGTAAGGATGCAGTGAAGGTTTTGCTGTTGTTACTTTCTTGCTGTATTTGATAGGGATTGTTACATTTTCTTGGGTGTGTTGGTAAGGATGCAGTGAAGGTTTTGCTGTTGTTACTTTCTTGCTGTATTTGATAGGGATTGTTACATTTTCTTGGGTGTGTTGGTAAGGATGCAGTGAAGGTTTTGCTGTTGTTGTTACTTTCTTGCTGTATTTGATAGGGATTGTTACATTTTCTTGGGTGTGTTGGTAAGGATGTAGTGAAGGTTTTGCTGTTGTTACTTTCTTGCTGTATATGATAGGGATTGTTACATTTTCTTGGGTATGTTGGTAAGGATGCAGTGAAGGTTTTACTGTTGTTACTTTCTTGCTGTATTTGATAGGGATTGTTACATTTTCTTGGGTGTGTTGGTAAGGATGCAGTGAAGGTTTTGCTGTTGTTACTTTCTTGCTGTATTTAATAGGGATTGTTACATTTTCTTGGGTGTGTTGGTAAGGATGCAGTGAAGGTTTTGCTGTTGTTACTTTCTTGCTGTATTTGATAGGGATTGTTACATTTTCTTGGGTGTGTTGGCAAGGATGCAGTGAAGGTTTTGCTGTTGTTGTTACTTTCTTGCTGTATTTGATAGGGATTGTTACATTTTCTTGGGTGTGTTGGTAAGGATGTAGTGAAGGTTTTGCTGTTATTACTTTCTTGCTGTATTTGATAGGGATTGTTACATTTTCTTGGGTGTGTTGGTAAGTATGCAGTGAAGGTTTTGCTGTTGCTGTTACTTTCTTGCTGTATTTGATAGGGATTGCTACATTTTCTTGGGTGTGTTGGTAAGGATGCAGTGAAGGTTTTGCTGTTGTTACTTTCTTGCTGTATATGATAGGGATTGTTACATTTTCTTGGGTATGTTGGTAAGGATGCAGTGAAGGTTTTACTGTTGTTACTTTCTTGCTGTATTTGATAGGGATTGTTACATTTTCTTGGGTGTGTTGGTAAGGATGCAGTGAAGGTTTTGCTGCTGTTGTTACTTTCTTGCTGTATTTGATAGGGATTGTTACATTTTCTTGGGTGTGTTGGTAAGGATGCAGTGAAGGTTTTGCTGTTGTTACTTTCTTGCTGTATATGATAGGGATTGTTACATTTTCTTGGGTGTGTTGGTAAGGATGCAGTGAAGGTTTTGCTGTTGATGTTACTTTCTTGCTGTACTTGATAGGGATTGTTACATTTTCTTGGGTGTGTTGGTAAGGATGCAGTGAAGGTTTTGCTGTTGTTACTTTCTTGCTGTATTTGATAGGGATTGTTGCATTTTCTTGGGTGTGTTGGTAAGGATGCAGTGAAGGTTTTGCTGTTATTACTTTCTTGCTGTATTTGATAGGGATTGTTACATTTTCTTGGGTGTTTTGATAAAGATGCAGTGAAGATTTCGCTGTTGTTGTTACTTTCTTGCTGTATTTGATAGGGATTGTTACATTTTCTTGGGTGTGTTGGTAGGATGCAGTGCAGGTTTTGCTGTTGCTGTTACTTTCTTGCTGTATGATAGGGATTGTTACATTTTATTGGGTGTGTTGGTAAGGATGCAATGAAGGTTATTACTGTTGTTGTTATGTTCTTGCGTACATGATAGGGATTATTACGTTTTCTTGGGTGTGTTAGTAAGGATGCAGTGAAGGTTTTGCTGTTGTTACTTTCTTGCTGTACTTGATAGGAATTGCTACATTTACTTGGGTGTTTTGGAAGGATGCAGTGAAGGTTTTGCTGTATTTACTTTCTTGCTGTATATGATAGGGATTGTTACATTTTCTTGGGTGTGTTGGTAAGGATGCAGTGAATGTTTTGCTGTTGTTATTACTTTCTTGCTGTACTTGATAGGGATTGTTACATTTTCTTGGGTGTGTTGGTAAGGATGCAGTGAAGGTTTTGCTGTTGTTACTTTCTTGCTGCATTTGATAGTGATTGTTACATTTTCTTGGGTGTGTTGGTAGGATGCAGTGAAGGTTTTGCTGTTGTTGTTACTTTCTTGCTGTATTTGATAGGGATTGTTACATTTTCTTGGGTTGTTGGTAGGATGCAGTAAAGGTTTTGCTGTTGTTGTTACTTTCTTGCTGTATTTGATTTGGATTGTTATGTTTTTTGGGTGTGTTGGTAAGGATGCAGTGAAGATTTTGCTGTTGTTGTTACTTTCTTGCTGTATTTGATAGGGATTGTTACATTTCTTGGGTATGTTGGTAAGGATGCAGTGAAGGTTTTACTGTTGTTACTTTCTTGCTGTATTTAATAGGGATTGTTACATTTTCTTGGGTGTGTTGGTAAGGATGCAGTGAAGGTTTTGCTGTTGTTACTTTCTTGCTGTATATGATAGGGATTGTTACATTTTCTTGGTTATGTTGGTAAGGATGCAGTGAAGGTTTTACTGTTGTTACTTTCTTGCTGTATTTGATAGGGATTGTTACATTTTCTTGGGTGTGTTGGTAAGGATGCAGTGAAGGTTTTGCTGTTGTTGTTACTTTCTTGCTGTATATGATAGGGATTGTTACATTTTCTTGGGTATGTTGGTAAGGATGCAGTGAAGGTTTTACTGTTGTTACTTTCTTGCTGTATTTGATAGGGATTGTTACATTTTCTTGGGTGTGTTGGTAAGGATGCAGTGAAGGTTTTGCTGCTGTTGTTACTTTCTTGCTGTATTTGATAGGGATTGTTACATTTTCTTGGGTGTGTTGGTAAGGATGCAGTGAAGGTTTTGCTGTTGTTACTTTCTTGCTGTATATGATAGGGATTGTTACATTTTCTTGGGTGTGTTGGTAAGGATGCAGTGAAGGTTTTGCTGTTGATGTTACTTTCTTGCTGTACTTGATAGGGATTGTTACATTTTCTTGGGTGTGTTGGTAAGGATGCAGTGAAGGTTTTGCTGTTGTTACTTTCTTGCTGTATTTGATAGGGATTGTTGCATTTTCTTGGGTGTGTTGGTAAGGATGCAGTGAAGGTTTTGCTGTTATTACTTTCTTGCTGTATTTGATAGGGATTGTTACATTTTCTTGGGTGTTTTGATAAAGATGCAGTGAAGATTTCGCTGTTGTTGTTACTTTCTTGCTGTATTTGATAGGGATTGTTACATTTTCTTGGGTGTGTTGGTAGGATGCAGTGCAGGTTTTGCTGTTGCTGTTACTTTCTTGCTGTACTTGATAGGGATTGTTACATTTTATTGGGTGTGTTGGTAAGGATGCAATGAAGGTTATTACTGTTGTTGTTATGTTCTTGCCGTACATGATAGGGATTGTTACGTTTTCTTGGGTGTGTTGGTAAGGATGCAGTGAAGGTTTTGCTGTTGTTACTTTCTTGCTGTACTTGATAGGAATTGCTACATTTACTTGGGTGTTTTGGAAGGATGCAGTGAAGGTTTTGCTGTATTTACTTTCTTGCTGTATATGATAGGGATTGTTACATTTTCTTGGGTGTGTTGGTAAGGATGCAGTGAATGTTTTGCTGTTGTTATTACTTTCTTGCTGTACTTGATAGGGATTGTTACATTTTCTTGGGTGTGTTGGTAAGGATGCAGTGAAGGTTTTGCTGTTGTTACTTTCTTGCTGCATTTGATAGTGATTGTTACATTTTCTTGGGTGTGTTGGTAGGATGCAGTGAAGGTTTTGCTGTTGTTGTTACTTTCTTGCTGTATTTGATAGGGATTGTTACATTTTCTTGGGTTGTTGGTAGGATGCAGTAAAGGTTTTGCTGTTGTTGTTACTTTCTTGCTGTATTTGATTTGGATTGTTATGTTTTTTGGGTGTGTTGGTAAGGATGCAGTGAAGATTTTGCTGTTGTTGTTACTTTCTTGCTGTATTTGATAGGGATTGTTACATTTTCTTGGGTATGTTGGTAAGGATGCAGTGAAGGTTTTACTGTTGTTACTTTCTTGCTGTATTTAATAGGGATTGTTACATTTTCTTGGGTGTGTTGGTAAGGATGCAGTGAAGGTTTTGCTGTTGTTACTTTCTTGCTGTATATGATAGGGATTGTTACATTTTCTTGGTTATGTTGGTAAGGATGCAGTGAAGGTTTTACTGTTGTTACTTTCTTGCTGTATTTGATAGGGATTGTTACATTTTCTTGGGTGTGTTGGTAAGGATGCAGTGAAGGTTTTGCTGTTGTTGTTACTTTCTTGCTGTATATGATAGGGATTGTTACATTTTCTTGGGTGTGTTGGTAAGGATGCAGTGAATGTTTTGCTGTTGCTGTTACTTTCTTGCTGTATTTGATAGGGATTGTTACATTTTCTTGGGTGTGTTGGTAAGGATGCAGTGAAGGTTTTGCTGTTGTTACTTTCTTGCTGTATTTGATAGGGATTGTTACATTTTCTTGGGTGTGTTGGTAAGGATGCAGTGAAGGTTTTGCTGTTGTTACTTTCTTGCTGTATTTGATAGGGATTGTTACATTTTCTTGGGTGTGTTGGTAAGGATGCAGTGAAGGTTTTGCTGTTGTTGTTACTTTCTTGCTGTATTTGATAGGGATTGTTACATTTTCTTGGGTGTGTTGGTAAGGATGCAGTGAAGGTTTGCTGTTATTACTTTCTTGCTGTATTTGATAGGGATTGTTACATTTTCTTGGGTGTGTTGGTAAGTATGCAGTGAAGGTTTTGCTGTTGCTGTTACTTTCTTGCTGTATTTGATAGGGATTGTTACATTTTCTTGTGTGTGTTGGTAAGGATGCAGTGAAGGTTTTGCTGTTGTTACTTTCTTGCTGTATATGATAGGGATTGTTACATTTTCTTGGGTATGTTGGTAAGGATGCAGTGAAGGTTTTACTGTTGTTACTTTCTTGCTGTATTTGATAGGGATTGTTACATTTTCTTGGGTGTGTTGGTAAGCATGCAGTGAAGGTTTTGCTGTTGTTGTTACTTTCTTGCTGTGTTTGATAGGGATTGTTACATTTTCTTGGGTGTGTTGGTAAGGATGCAGTGAAGGTTTTGCTGTTGTTGTTACTTTCTTGCTGTACTTGATAGGGATTGTTACATTTTCTTGGGTGTGTTGGTAAGGATGCAGTGAAGGTTTTGCTGTTGTTACTTTCTTGCTGTACTTGATAGGGATTGTTACATTTTCTTGGGTGTGTTGATAAGGATGCAGTGAATGTTTTGCTGTTGTTATTACTTTCTTGCTGTACTTGATAGGGATTGTTACATTTTCTTGGGTGTGTTGGTAAGGATGCAGTGAAGGTTTTGCTGTTGTTACTTTCTTGCTGTACTTGATAGGGATTGTTACATTTTCTTGGGTGTGTTGATAAGGATGCAGTGAATGTTTTGCTGTTGTTATTACTTTCTTGCTGTACTTGATAGGGATTGTTACATTTTCTTGGGTGTGTTGGTAAGGATGCAGTGAAGGTTTTGCTGTTGTTGTTACTTTCTTGGTGTATTTGATAGGGATTGTTACATTTTCTTGAGTATGTTGGTAAGGATGCAGTGAAGGTTTTGCAGTTGTTACTTTCTTGCTGTATTTGATAGGGATTGTTGCATTTTCTTGGGTGTGTTGGTAAGGATGCAGTGAAGTTTTTACTGTTGTTGTTACTATCTTGCTGTGCTTGATAGGGATTGTTACATTTTCTTGGGTGTGTTGGTAAGGATGCAGTGAAGGTTTTGCTGTTATTACTTTCTTGCTGTATTTGATAGGGATTGTTGCATTTTCTTGGGTGTTTTGATAAAGATGCAGTGAAGGTTTTGCTGTTGTTGTTACTTTCTTGCTGTATTTGATAGGGATTGTTACATTTTCTTGGGTGTGTTGGTAGGATGCAGTGCAGGTTTTGCTGTTGCTGTTACTTTCTTGCTGTACTTAATAGGGATTGTTACATTTTATTGGGTGTGTTGGTAAGGATGCAATGAAGGTTTTTACTGTTGTTGTTATGTTCTTGCTGTACATGATAGGGATTGTTACATTTTCTTGGGTGTGTTGGTAAGGATGCAGTGAAGGTTTTGCTGTTATTACTTTCTTGCTGTACTTGATAGGAATTGCTACATTTACTTGGGTGTTTTGGTAGGATGCAGTGAAGGTTTTGCTGTTGTTACTTTCTTGCTGTATATGATAGGGATTGTTACATTTTCTTGGTTATGTTGGTAAGGATGCAGTGAAGGTTTTACTGTTGTTACTTTCTTGCTGTATTTGATAGGGATTGTTACATTTTCTTGGGTGTGTTGGTAAGGATGCAGTGAAGGTTTTGCTGTTGTTGTTACTTTCTTGCTGTATATGATAGGGATTGTTACATTTTCTTGGGTGTGTTGGTAAGGATGCAGTGAATGTTTTGCTGTTGCTGTTACTTTCTTGCTGTATTTGATAGGGATTGTTACATTTTCTTGGGTGTGTTGGTAAGGATGCAGTGAAGGTTTTGCTGTTGTTACTTTCTTGCTGTATTTGATAGGGATTGTTACATTTTCTTGGGTGTGTTGGTAAGGATGCAGTGAAGGTTTTGCTGTTGTTACTTTCTTGCTGTATTTGATAGGGATTGTTACATTTTCTTGGGTGTGTTGGTAAGGATGCAGTGAAGGTTTTGCTGTTGTTGTTACTTTCTTGCTGTATTTGATAGGGATTGTTACATTTTCTTGGGTGTGTTGGTAAGGATGTAGTGAAGGTTTGCTGTTATTACTTTCTTGCTGTATTTGATAGGGATTGTTACATTTTCTTGGGTGTGTTGGTAAGTATGCAGTGAAGGTTTTGCTGTTGCTGTTACTTTCTTGCTGTATTTGATAGGGATTGTTACATTTTCTTGTGTGTGTTGGTAAGGATGCAGTGAAGGTTTTGCTGTTGTTACTTTCTTGCTGTATATGATAGGGATTGTTACATTTTCTTGGGTATGTTGGTAAGGATGCAGTGAAGGTTTTACTGTTGTTACTTTCTTGCTGTATTTGATAGGGATTGTTACATTTTCTTGGGTGTGTTGGTAAGCATGCAGTGAAGGTTTTGCTGTTGTTGTTACTTTCTTGCTGTGTTTGATAGGGATTGTTACATTTTCTTGGGTGTGTTGGTAAGGATGCAGTGAAGGTTTTGCTGTTGTTACTTTCTTGCTGTATATGATAGGGATTGTTACATTTTCTTGGGTGTGTTGGTAAGGATGCAGTGAAGGTTTTGCTGTTGTTGTTACTTTCTTGTTGTACTTGATAGGGATTGTTACATTTTCTTGGGTGTGTTGGTAAGGATGCAGTGAAGGTTTTGCTGTTGTTACTTTCTTGCTGTACTTGATAGGGATTGTTACATTTTCTTGGGTGTGTTGATAAGGATGCAGTGAATGTTTTGCTGTTGTTATTACTTTCTTGCTGTACTTGATAGGGATTGTTACATTTTCTTGGGTGTGTTGGTAAGGATGCAGTGAAGGTTTTGCTGTTGTTACTTTCTTGCTGTACTTGATAGGGATTGTTACATTTTCTTGGGTGTGTTGATAAGGATGCAGTGAATGTTTTGCTGTTATTATTACTTTCTTGCTGTACTTGATAGGGATTGTTACATTTTCTTGGGTGTGTTGGTAAGGATGCAGTGAAGGTTTTGCTGTTGTTGTTACTTTCGTGGTGTATTTGATAGGGATTGTTACATTTTCTTGAGTATGTTGGTAAGGATGCAGTGAAGGTTTTGCTGTTGTTACTTTCTTGCTGTATTTGATAGGGATTGTTGCATTTTCTTGGGTGTGTTGGTAAGGATGCAGTGAAGTTTTTACTGTTATTGCTACTATCTTGCTGTATTTGATAGGGATTGTTACATTTTCTTGGGTGTGTTGGTAAGGATGCAGTGAAGGTTTTGCTGTTATTACTTTCTTGCTGTATTTGATAGGGATTGTTGCATTTTCTTGGGTGTTTTGATAAAGATGCAGTGAAGGTTTTGCTGTTGTTGTTACTTTCTTGCTGTATTTGATAGGGATTGTTACATTTTCTTGGGTGTGTTGGTAGGATGCAGTGCAGGTTTTGCTGTTGCTGTTACTTTCTTGCTGTACTTAATAGGGATTGTTACATTTTATTGGGTGTGTTGGTAAGGATGCAATGAAGGTTTTTACTGTTGTTGTTATGTTCTTGCTGTACATGATAGGGATTGTTACATTTTCTTGGGTGTGTTGGTAAGGATGCAGTGAAGGTTTTGCTGTTGTTACTTTCTTGCTGTACTTGATAGGAATTGCTACATTTACTTGGGTGTTTTGGT